>NW_028079277.1:0-629 GCF_014824575.4 Sturnira hondurensis | reverse complement strand
CCTGTATGGACGCATAGTAGAGGCTGATGGATAACCATCCACTGACTGAGGATCATTCGAAGGTTTGTACTCAACTCTCCCTTGTCTGTGCTAATAGAGGGGATGAGGAATGTGGATGCATAGCAGATACATTTTTAAATATCAATATATAATTTATACCCATTTTAACTGTACATGTCGTTGTTTTTACAATTTTATATACCTGTGCAATCATCACCATGATTAAGACAAGGCCTGTTTCCAGCATTCCCGAAGGTTCTCTTGTGCCCCATCTCAGTCAGTCTTCCCTTATTATGGCTTCCAATCTGCTTTCTGTCACTCTGGGTTAGATTTGTCGAGTTTAGGCTTTCATATAAGTGGAATCATAACGTATGCACTCACAGAAATTGTTTTTATTTGACTGCAGAATAGCTTCTCTGAGTTCCTCCCAGGGATGTCTGGTTCAGGCTGATATTAAAACGTGTTCATGTCCCCACATCCACACTGATTTGCAGGGCGGGCAGAGCTAGGACTTGGAGGGAACCTGAAAGGCAGGGTACAGAGGCTGATGAGAATAATGTTTGGCCACAAGAAGAATGTTGCTTCTTCCCAGCGTTGGTGGACTATGGTGATGAATGTGTGCCCACTGT
>NW_028079276.1:0-2901 GCF_014824575.4 Sturnira hondurensis | reverse complement strand
TTGAACCCTCAGAAAGATTCATATTTCATTGGAATTTTTGCAGGGGTATTTTTAAAAATGATACACTCTTGTTTTTTCTTTATTTCATCAGTGTTTTTATTTCACTTATCAAGGTAAAGCCAAAAAGATGATGTAAATGGAGAGAAAGAGGAAGAGAGATTTTTCTTTCTGTCAGTTCTCAAAATAAAGCTTGACTGCAGTTTAGTGAAATAGCTAGAACACAGGCCAGCCAAATGTAAGTTTTGTGTGCCATTAACAATCCAGGCTTAGAATATGATGACAGTAACCCAAAGTTCTATTCTGCTCACAGACTTTCACCAAAGTAAACCAAACCAAACTTCCTTTTAAAAAGTTCTTTTTAAAAACAGTGTCGTTGAACTGCAATTATGAAAAATAATTGCTACTTTAATTCATCAAGTCATAATCTCATTAGGCTTGAAACTCATTTTACC
This sequence comes from Sturnira hondurensis, assembly GCF_014824575.4. Lineage (NCBI taxonomy): Eukaryota > Metazoa > Chordata > Mammalia > Chiroptera > Phyllostomidae > Sturnira > Sturnira hondurensis. The sequence goes on along the minus strand of NW_028079276.1, from coordinate 2,449 downwards.
TTGAGAAAAGCTATCCAGATGTTGAAAAAAAAAGAAAACTGTAATTGTAGAACAAATGAAACTCTCATGCAATGCTTCCGGAGGTGTAAATTGGTACGAACGCCTTTGAAAACTGTTCGGCAATATCTAGTAAAGCTAAATGTATGTGCGCCTTATGAACCAGCAATTCCCCTTCTAGATATACTCCCAAGAGAACTGAGTGCATGTCCACCCAAACACATTTACAAACTGTTCCTAGTAGCTTTATTCATAGTTGCCCAAGATTGGAATCCATTCGAATGCTCATCAACAGTAGAATGGATTGTGGTATACTCATGTCACAGATTACTACACAGAAAAACAAAGCCTGAGTGAAAAAGAATTACTGCTACATACAACTACATAGGTGACTGTCACAGGCATACCAAGGAGTGAGAGAGACAAAAGAGTGCACACTGTATTATTCCATACATGTGAAGCTGAAGAACAAATGAAACTGATATTCAGAGACAGAAGTCCCAGGAATGCTGACCTCTGTGGGATTCAGCTGAAGGGCGCACTGACTAGGAAGAAGCGAAATGTTGTCTTGACATGGGTGGCAATTATGTAGAGGAGACAATTAAGATGTGTGTACTTTATTAAGGTATGTTACAGCTCAATAATAATAAATAATAATAGTAAATATTATTTATTATTTATTATTATTATGGTGCGATTGGTTTACAAACTTTATCCAAAACAAAATTTTGGATCTGCAGTGAAAATTATCCCAAAGACTTCTGGTTTGAACATACGTTTCATAAAAGTGCCACGTATCCATGGCTGCAGAAATGAAGGCCCCATGATGGTCAAGAATTTGCTAGATAAACAAGTTGTAAGGAGACCTTTTCCTTAGAGAGGAGAGAACGTTTTACATGGGTTTTTAGTAAATAGGCGACTGTGAAGTAAGGTATGTCTCTTAAGAACGCAATAAAGAGCGCAAGCACCTGTCTGTAGCTGCGCTTCCTCAGCCACAGAAGAATGGGTGTCAAGGTGCCTCCAATAGTGTTCTTTGTACACAGGCCCCCTGACCTTTGACGCCCACCATGATCACCAGCTTATTTCAGCAGTCGTCTACTTCTCTTCTTCCAGTCCGAATCTTACACTTTCTTTTGGTCCATTTAAAGTTCTACCCTCTTTTATAATGACTTCCAGAACTCCCCCAGCGCACAGGGTCACAAAGCTCTTTCCCTTCTTAGAATCACCATGATACCATGATGCCAAATACTCTGTATGGCCTCTAACTGTTCCTGAGTTTATACTCAGTTACTTATTTTTATTTTTATTTTTTTAATATTTATTTATTTATCTTTAGAGGGGAAGGGAAGGAGAGAGGAAGAGAAACATCAATGTATGGTTGCTTCTCATGCAGCCCCTGCTGGGAACTGGCCCCTGCCGGGAATCGACCTGCAACCCAGGCATGTGCCCTGACTGGGAATCGAACCGCGATCGTCTGGTTCACAGGCCCGCGCTCAATCCACTGAGCTACACCAGCCAGGGCTCAGTTACTTATTTTTAGCTTTGACCAATGTAAGGAGCATAACAATTATTTAATATAAATCATTAAATACCTATAATGTATCCACCTCTTTGAACACAATATGCAACGACTCTGAGAGTTACGAACTGCCGTTAGATAGTTGAGAAAATAGGTGCGATTAGGTTTAGTTATGGCTGAGAACACACAGTTGAGAAGTGGTGGAGCAGAAATCCGATCCCTGGACTCCTGAGGTAATTTGTGTGTAATTCAGCCTAACACTTCTCAGGTATCAGAAGAGGTGGTAAATTAAACATAGAATGAAGAATTTTTCCATTTTTCTTGGACAGGTTCTTTAAACAGACTACTTATTATTCTAGGTGTGCATAAAAGAGATAGTATTAGAAATCAGAGCTTTACTTTCAGAGTTACTTCAGAGTCCACCAGTTCATGTTTAAATGATGTACATGTGTGAACAGACATGTTTCTGTAGTGGGGGAAAGCAGGGTTCTTTCGTTCCCTGTCTAGGTGGTCTATTCTTGGCAGAGAACGCAGAGTCAGAGTGGTGAGGTGCATGCTCACGTGCTTTTAAAGAACTTTGTTGTTTGACAATCTGTGCTTATTGTGTATGCTTTTCAAACATCTGTTGAAATGAATCTATGTCTCAGAAGTGTAGATTATAATAGCAAATGCCTGTCTTACACAGTAAATCGCTACCTTCATTTTATTATATCAAATTGGACATAACCAAACTTCATGGGGAATCTCAGGTTACATCAGAAAATATTATGTCAATATCATATTGTGTAATGTAAGTTTTCTTTAAATTAATTTAAATTTATTTGTAGTTTGATTCTAGATGTAGGGCACTTTTCTTCCAAATAACTCCATTCCCACCACCCAATCTTTCCTCAAATCTTATCTTCTCCATGAGGCTTAACCTAACCATCCTAT
>NW_028079275.1:0-1119 GCF_014824575.4 Sturnira hondurensis | reverse complement strand
AGAGAGGAAGGGAAGGAGAGAGGGAGAGAAATATCAGTGTATGGTTGCCTCTTCCAGGGACACACAATGTATCATGTGTCCCCTGCCAGGAACTGGCCTGCAACCCAGGCATGCGCCCTGACTGGGAATCGAACTGCGATCCTCTGGATCGCAGGCCCGCGCTCAATCCACAGATGTTACTATTTTATTTAGTCATTGATGTATTTATGACTAACAAAGACAATTTTTCTAGCTCCTCATAAAACCTCACTTCTTGTTTTCTTTCAAGCTTTAACTATTTCTAGGTCACCTACACCTACAACCATGTAATGATCATTATTGCATGAGAACAGGTTTACCTGCATAAGTCATGAGAATCAACAGAAAAGTACCACAACTAGAATTTAATGCAGTGATGGGAAAATACCATGCAGAAATAAATATGTACAAGTGGTAAGTTAAATATATATTTTTTTAAAACTCAATAACAGGAAAACAGGGGGAAAAAACCTGGGTAAGCTTAACAATGTACAGGATGTACATGAAAAAATTTGGAAACTGCTATGCAATAACAGAAACTTTAACAAATGAAAATTTTCATCTTATTTGAGAGTTTAAAAATAGCTATTTTTATATCTCTCTTTACCAAAGCTATCTATAACTGAAATATAATCTAGCTATATAAAGAAAAGTGGTCTCACAGGAAGTAGTCAGCTAAATTGGACCTGAGGCATATACCCCAGAAACAGTCTGGCCCCCCCCTTTGGTGCTCCTCACAGAGTGGCTGTATTTGCCCCTTACAGCCCTGTCACCTTGTAGCCCCCATGCAGCTCACCTCCTGTCCTTGGACCACATTGCTTGCATCACGTTAGGATGTGAGCATCATCTTGTGACCACGGAGACCAGCAGCTGGCAGCGCCTAAACTCCAGCCCACATACTTTTTCATCTCTCCACCAGAACTGGCCACCCCTCAAGCCTGCCAGTCTAAATATACCTGCCACCCAGCCCCACCCACATCTGTGGCCTCCTCTCACCTCCAGCCCGCTCCAGCCTCTGACCTTAGACCCCGCTCCATCTGTAAGTTTGGTTTTTAGTGGTCCATTTAAACAAAACCAGCCAGGAATCAGGTACACTTGTGG
>NW_028079274.1:0-3196 GCF_014824575.4 Sturnira hondurensis | reverse complement strand
CAGGCCTACCTAAAAAAGATACAAACATTTCAAATAAACAACCTAACCCTATACCTACAAGAATTGGAGAAACAACAACAAAGACAGCCCAGAGGAAGTAGAAGGGAAAAAAACAAGATCAGAGCAGAATTAAATGGCATAGAGACTAAAAGCACAATTCTAAGGATCAATAAATCCAGGAGCTGGTTCCTTGAAAAGATAAATAAAATCGACAAGCCTTTAAGTAGACTCATCAAGAAAAAAGAGAGAGGGCCCAAATAAACGAGGAGAGATGACAACTGATACCACAGAAATACAAAGGATTGTAAGAAATTACTATGAAGAACTATATACCAAGAAATTTGAAAACCTAGGTGAAATGGACAAATTTCTAGAAAAATATAATCTCCTAGAGCTGAATGAAGAAGAAACAGAAAGCCTGAACAGACCAGTAACAGCTGACAAACTTGAAGCAGCAATCAAAAAACTTCCAGTACACAAAAGCCCTGGACTTCATGGTTTCACAGGAGAATTTAACAAAACATTTATGGAAAAGCTAACCCCTATTCACAGACTGAATAGTCTATTCATAGACTTCACAGACTATTCCAAAAAAATCTAAGAAGATGGAAGACTCACAAACTCTTTTTATGAAGCCAGCATCATCCTAATCCCCAAACCAGATAAAGACACAACAAAGAAACAAAACTACAGGCCAATAAGGCTGATGAACATAGATGCTAAAATCCTCAACAATATATTGGCAAACCATATCTAGCAATACACTAAAAAGATCATACACCATGATCAACTGGGGTTCATCCCAGGGATGCAAGGATGGCTCAATATTTACAAATCAATAAATGTAATACATCACATAAACAAAAGGAAAGACAAAAATCACATGATCACATAAATAGATGCAAAAAAGCATTTGATAAGATACAGCACCCATTTGTGCTAAAAACACTCAGCAAAGTGGGAATAGAGGGAGTATTTCTCAACATAATAAAAGCCACATATGAGAGACCTACAGCCAACATCATACTCAATGGGCAAAAACTAAAAGTTTTCCCACTAAGATCAGGAACAAGACAAGGATGTCCGTTTTCACCATTCCTATTCAACATACTATTAGAAGCCATAGCAATCAAACAAGAAAAAGAAATAAAATACATACAAATTGGAAAGGAGGAAGCAAAACTGTCATTGTTTGCAGGTAACATAACAATGTACCTAGAAAATCCTGTAGACTCCACCAAAAAACTACTTGACCTATTAAGTGAATTTGGTAAAACAGCAGGATACAAAGTCAGTATTCAGAAATCAAAGGCATTTTTGTATGCCAATAAGGAAATATCAGAAACAGAAATCAGGAAAAAAATCCCATTTGATACAGCAAAAAGAAAAATAAAGTACCTAGGAATAAACCTAACCAAGGAGGTAAAAGACTTGTATGCAGAAAACCACACAACACTGAAGAAAGAAATCAAGGAAGACACAAACAAATGGAAGCATGTACCTTGTTCATGGCTTGGAAGAATGAACATCATCAAAATGTCCATACTACCCAAAGAAATGTATATATTCAACACAATCCCTATTCAAGTGACATATTTCATGCCATATTTCACAGATATAGAACAAACATTTCAAAAACTTATATGGAACCATAAATGACCCCAAATAGCTCCAGCAATTTTGAGAAAGAAGAGCAAAGGAAGAGGAATCACAATAGTTGGAATCAAACTGTATTACAAGACCACCATAATCAAAACAGCCTGGTATTGGCATAAGAGCAGACGCATGGATCAATGGAACAGAACGGAGAGCCCAGAAATAAACCCAAGTCTCTATGGAGTAAAAACAACCTCTTCAACAAATGGTTTTGGGAGATCTGGACAGCTACATGCAAACAAATGAAACTCGATCACCAAGTTACACCATACACAAAAATCAATTCAAAGTGGATAAAGGATTTAAATGTAAGTCGTGACACCATAAAAGTCCTAGAGGAAAACATCAGCAGGAAAATCTCAGATATTCCATGCAACAATATTTTCACCAGTATGTCCCCTAGAGCAAGGGACATAAAGGAAAGAATAAACAAATGGGATCTCATAAAAATAAAGAGGTTTTGTATGTCTAAAGAAAACAGCATTAAAATGAAAAGAGAACCAACTGTATGAAAAAAAATATTGCCAGTGATATCTTGAACAACAGTTTGATCTCCAAAATAGATAAAGAATTCACACATCTCCACTCCAGGAAGACAAACAACCCAACTAAAAAATGTGCAAAGGACATGAACAGATACCTCTCCAAAGAGGACATACGGAGGGCCCAGGGACATATGAAAGGATGTTCAGCATCACTAGCCATCAGAGAGATGCAAGGTAAAACCATAATGAGATACCACCTCACACCAGTCAGAATAGCCATCATAAACAAATCGACAAAACAAGCACTGAAGAGGACGTGAGGAAAAGGGAACCCTAGTACCCTGTTGGTGGCATGCAGACTGGTAAAGCCACTGTGGAAAACAGTATGGGATTTCCTCAGACATGACACGTAAACCAATGGGGTAGAATAGAGGCCAACATAAAGTCTCACATGTATAGTCAAACAATTTTCGACAATGGTGACAAGATCATCTTTTCAACAAATGGTAGTTGGGAAAACTGGATATCCACATACAAAAATAAAGTGGGACAATTCCTTGTACCATATGTAAAAATTAACTCATAGTAGATCATAAACCTAACCATAAGAGGTAAACTATAAAACTCTTAGAAGCTCTGTGACATTGGATTTGGCAATGATTTCCTGGTCATGGAAACAAAAAAGATGTTAAACTCAATAAAAATGTAAACATTTTACGCATTAAAGGACACAATCAATGAGAGTAAAAAGGCAACCCTTGGAATGGGAGAAAATATGTGCAAATCACCTACCTGATACAAGATCGATATCCACCATATATAAAGAACTACTGTAACTCAACAACAAAAAAAAAACTCAGTTAAAAACTGAGCAAAGTATTTGAAGACATTTTTCTAAAGAATACAAACGGCCAGTAAGCACATGAAAAAATACTTCCCTGATCATTAATCATCAGGGAATTCAAATCAAAACCTCAATGTAGTATTATCACCTTATACCCATTAGCAATACTCATATTAGACAAAATAGACTTCAAAACAAGGTCCATAAAAAG
>NW_028079273.1:0-2878 GCF_014824575.4 Sturnira hondurensis | reverse complement strand
AGGTTGTGGGTTTGATCCCCCATCAGGACACATACAAGAATCCACCAACGAATGCATTAATAAGAGCAAAAACAAATTGATGTTTCTCTCTCTCTCCCCACTTTCCACTCTAAAATCAATAATAAAAAAATAAATGCCACTGTAATTGCAGGGTAGAGACTAAACTTTAAGGGGGCAACAGTAAAACCAGGGAGCCTAGGTGGTCTGGCTGGGGTCTGATCAAGGACGATGGTGGGTTGGACTACCATGGTAACAGTCAAGGTGGTGATGGTGGGCATAAACATATGTTCTGTGAAGATGGAGCGGAAAATCCTTGCCCACAGTTGCATGTGGGCTGTGGAAGAAATAATAATGCCCTGGCTGGGTAGCTCAGTTTGTTAGAGCATTGTCCCGACGTGCTAAGGTTGTGGGTTTGACCCCTGGTCGGGGCACCTACAATAAGCAGTGGGTGAATGCATACATAAGTAGAACAACAAGTTGATGTTTCTCTCTCTTCCTCTCTCTAATATCGATGAAGAAACTTTTAAAAAAAGAAATAATACTAATATAATACAAGACAATACATAACATCATAACAATATGGTAATGTCTACATAATAGTAATATAATACCTGATAATAACACACTCAGTCTGTGCCATGCACTGTCGCATACATTTGGTATATATGATCCTATACGTAAATGGTTACACACACACACACACACCTTGGGACCTCTCAATAACTCCATCTGGTAGGTCCTGATAGAGTCCCAGTTTACAGGTGAGGAAACCGAGACAGAGAGAATTGTGTCCAAAGCCACAGAGCAAGTAAATGGGGAACGCAGGATATGAACCCCGCCACGTGACCCAATACTCCCAACCATCACCTGCTGGGGACGGGGTGAGTTCCAGGCTTTTGATCTGAGTCCCTGGGGGAACAGTGAGGCCGTTTATCGAACTGGGAGAAATTATAGGAAGAACTGATTTGGGNGTTCATTGTGACATGGCTGTTAGAAATTTTAAGTGGAGAAACTAAACAGCAAAGGGGACGCATGGGATGGGCATTGGTGGCAGGGGCAGGTCCCGGCTAGAGTATAAATTGGGGGGCAACATCAGCACATCAATGTCAATGAAAGCCACAGGGTTGGGTATTTTTGCTGAGGAAATCATGGCAATTAGAGAGAACCCATCCTCAGCGTTGCTACTTGGGCTTACTATTAAGTTTAATGTCCACAGAGACACGAAGTAACTTATTAAGAACCCAGAAATGCAACTAACGCCAATTTCTCATTAAGCTGAAGCTCCTTAAGGATGAGCCACTTGAGGTGGCTCCCCACGGATGAGAACCTGCTAACAGGCTCAGCGCCCGAGAGCGGTCCCTGCCCGATGATGGGGGCCAGGGTCTGCAGCGGGAGGTACCAGCAGGACTGGAGTAATTGGCCTCCGCTGACCTCCCATCGCCTCTGGGAACCAGGGCTCTGCGCTCCTTAGGAACAGGCAGCCAAGAGTGGCCTGGGAATCTTGAAGCAACTTCTTGATTTGTTGAACTCATTAACAGGGAAGCCTGGCAGGTGCCTCCTTCCCACAGGTGTCTTTGGTCTGAGGAAACACCTGCGAGGGTCGCCAGAGAGGAGAAGAGTTTTCTGCTTGAGCCAGAGGGCCGGGCTTAGCTGTGCGTAGTTCAGCTATTTGGGGAGTGATTTCTTCTTCCTAAAATGGGAACCTGGGTGAGGGTGGGCGTTGACTGTCTGGTTTTCTCTTTCCATCTTCAGTGCCCAGAATAGCACCCAGCATGTATCAGAGACTCAGTGAAAACTTGTTGAATGGCTGAAGGACTAAAACAATCTTTGTTTCTGGGCCCTGGCTGGTGTAGCTCAGTGGATTGAGCACGGGCCTGTGAACCAGACGATCGCGGTTCGATTCCCAGTCAGGGCACATGCTTGGGTTGCAGGCCAGTTTCCGGCAGGGGCCAGTTCCCTGCAGGGGATGCACAAGAAGCAACCATACATTGATGTTTCCTTCCTTTCTCCTTCCCTTCCCCTCTAAAGATAAATAAATAAAATATAAAAAAAAATAAAAATAAAAAAATAAAACAATCTTTCTTTCTTTACTGCTGTGGTTCTCAATAGGGGTGACTTTGCTCCCCAGGGGACGCTTGATAATGTTTGGAATATTTTTGGTTGTCCCATTAGAAAAACAAGTTGTTCTTAGTAGAAGGCAGGGATGCTTCCCCAAATCCTACGATGTGCAGGACTGCCCCTCCCCCACAGAAGGAGGGATTCAGCCCCAATGTCAATGGCACAGAGGTCAGGAAACTGATTTACTGGTTCATACTGACCTCCCTCCACCAGAGCGAAAGATCCAGAGACTTTTGTCTGACTTGTTCGCTGCTGCCTCTCCAGCAAGTAGAACCTTGTTTGACTCAGTAGATGCCCCATAAATGCATACTGGGTGGAATGAATGATAATAGGCTCCGTCCACCTGCTTCATATTATGATTCCATTTATAGAAAGTTTAAAACAGGCAAAACTAATCAATGACCATAAGAAGACCAGATTGTGGTTACCTTTGTAGGAGAGTAGAGTCTAGAGGTGCACCCAGGACTGTTGGGAACACATGGAAGACACTGCCTCCACATTTTACACACTTGGCCGGACTGCGAGGTGGACACCCAGCCTGTTCCTTTGACCCTTGGCTTGCTGCTTTTCTTGCCAACACCATGGCTTCCGGTGGTAATGTTTTTCCACCTCCCTGCGTTTCCCACCCAGTTCCTTATATATCTGACAGTTTAGCCACTGCTCTTAGGGGTTTTTTTTTCTTCTTTAGAAACACTCATGTTTTAAGCATTTTTTTGTGATTATGCAGGTAGTGCATATTCCTTGAAGATTAGAAAATAAT
>NW_028079272.1:0-696 GCF_014824575.4 Sturnira hondurensis | reverse complement strand
CTCGTGTAAAGTGGTATCTCATTGTGGTTTTAATTTGCATCTCTCTGATAGCCAGCGATATTGAGCGTCTTTTCATGTGTCTCTGGATCCTCTGTATGTCCTCCTTGGCGAAGTGTCTGTTCAAGTCCTTTGCCCATTTTTTAATTGGGCTGCTGTCTTCTTTGAGTGGAGTGAGTTCTTTGTATATTTTGGAGATTAAACCTTTGTCTGAGGTATCATTGGCAAATATGTTTTCCCAAGCTGTTGCTTCTCTTTGTATCTTGATACTCTTTTCCTTAGCCATGCAGAAGCTTTTAATTTTGATGAGATCCCATTTGTTTATTCTTTCCTTTATATCCCTTGCTCTAGGGGACGTATCAGTAAAAATACTACTGCGTGGAATATCTGAGATTTTCCTTCCAATGTTCTCCTCTAGGGCTTTAATTGTGTCACAGCTTATATTTAAGTCTTTTATCCACCTTGAATTTATTTTGGTGTATGATGTAAGTTGGTGCTCAAGTTTCATTCTTTTGCATGTAGCTGTCCAGTTCTCCCAACACCATTTGTTGAAAAGGCTGTCTTTACTTCATTTTATGTTATTGCCCCCTTTGTCAAATATTAATTGACTGTAGAGAGTTGGGTTTATTTCTGGGCTCTCTGTTCTATTCTGTTGGTCTATGTGCCTGTTTTTATGCCAGTACCAGGCTGTTTTGATTA
>NW_028079271.1:0-525 GCF_014824575.4 Sturnira hondurensis | reverse complement strand
ATATTTTATTAGAAATATTAATATAAACATTAATTTTATTAATTAAAATTTTAATTAATATTAATATTAATTGATTGATTAAATGAATTTTTATTAATAGAGAAATTTTATTTTCTTTCTATCCCTTTCTCCCCCTTTCTCTCCCTTTTTCTAATATTAATAAACATACCCTCAAATGAATATTTAAAAAAGGAAATAAAATAGAATAAAATCCTCCTTTTCTTCCTCATAAATTTTTCTATTTGATTAAATGGTACAAGTAATATATTATCCTCTATACTATTCCAGTACTTCTATATGAAGAGCTATCAATGCTACTTCTTACCCAAATATCTTTATATCTTAGCTTCCATGTTCAATAAACTAATTAAAATACAGTTAGAATGTTTTCCACTTAGACTTGACTTCATTCTCCAGTCTAGCTTAATTCTTATCTCTAAAGTGTCCTCTCCCCACCAAAAAAAAAAAAAACCCATAAAAAAGTGAAAAAAGAATCATCAAATGACTGCTTCCTGTTTGAGGGAT
>NW_028079270.1:0-1195 GCF_014824575.4 Sturnira hondurensis | reverse complement strand
GTGAATCTTGAGTGGAGCTACTTCAGAACACTATTGTTCAAGCAGGGAAAAATTTAAGCGCAAATGCGGCCTGTTACATCTTTCCGGAGCCCCATTCATGAGTCTCTACCATTCTGCGTAAATGATCCTATTGCTGTCTGTCTATGTGTTAAACGAGACCAGAACACTGCAGCCCAAATACTCCTTTTCTTAGTATTGAAATTGGTGCATTCCTAAAAAACTACTTTTCTTTACCGGTTATTTAGCAGGTGGACATTCTACCAAGTTCTTAAAATGATATTTTTCAACAACATATTACCTCATTTTCTTAGGCGGATTAATGCAACATCAATTTATTTGACAAGCAATAAGTCAAATAAGTAAAATAGGCCTTAAGCATGTCCGCTGCATCCAGCGTTTTCACTGTCTAACCCACCAAATACCACTTTCTGTCTGGCTCCTAAACTCCTGTTTTGTTTCCTGCTTTCTCCTCAAACCCATCTAATGAAAGCTAACATTTTATCTGTATATTTTTATTCTATATTTTGTATTTCTTTCTCTTGATGATATTTTCTTTTGTTAGATTGTGAAGGACTGTGTTCTGAGCATGAAGTTGAGCCGTCAGATATCACACACAGTATTCTACAGAGCTCTGAAAATCAGCTCTACATATATGAAGTAGCTGGTCACAAATATGTCTCAATTGGTTTAATTAATTTGATCAATTTCTATCAGTTGATAGCTATTCATTATTTCCCCCCAAACCTTGACTATTACCATCTATGTTTCTTTTTTTTTAGATTTTTATTTATTTATTTATCTTTAGAGGGGAAGGAGAGAGGGAGAGAAACATCAATGTATGGTTGCCTTTTGTGCATCCCCTGCTGGGAGTTGGCCTGCAGGGAACTGGCCTACAACCCAGGCATGTGCCCTGACTGGGAATCGAACCTCGATCGTCTGGTTCGCAGGCCTGTGCTCACTCCACTGAGCTACACCAGCCAGTATTTTTCTTTTTATGTCTACCCATTCATGTATAGGTTATCTTCTGGAATCCTTTTGGAAATGTATTCATTTTATGGATTACATATTTACCCACCTTCAACCTTTGGGACTGATTGAGAGCAGACATAGTGCTCACATACATTCAGTTGGACATGGCCTCTCTTTTTTAAGTATTCATCAAATCATGTTTTTCATTATGCCAGATTTTATACTG
>NW_028079269.1:0-5286 GCF_014824575.4 Sturnira hondurensis | reverse complement strand
GAGACACGCCCTCTGCAGGCTGACCTGGCCTCTTCACATCTGCTCTCCCCAAATTCCAGGTTCATGGTCACCCAGAGAGATGAACATATTCTAGCCTCAGCCCAAACCGTCCGTGTGGTTCAAGGGGAAGTTTTCTTGATAACGAGTGGGTCCTTTTTGCTCATGTGTTGAGTCATTTGTGAAAATATCAAGTGTGATTACAAATGAGATTGTTTTCGTTTTTTTCCATAGTTCCTTTGCATTATGCTCCTTTGCTTTGCTAGAAGGAAAAGATTAGTTTAGGCGACACATACTCTCTCTCTGTGGCAGAGGCAGCACTGTGTAATCCAGGACCAAAAGCAGGGCTAGAAGGAGGCAGAATTAATGGGACGACCGACCAGCTGTGCCCGGATGGCAGCAGGAAAAGGCAGTGCCAATGCCTGTCCCCACGTATCCCTCAGGGTCCATGGGAGCCAACTCCTTCTGCAATGAGTGAGAGCATGACAGAAGAATCCAGGCCATGGCGGGGAAGCCCCAGAGCTCTGCTAGCTGAGGCCTAATTGTTGACATCGAGACTTTCTCTGCCTAGGCCTCTCCTACCCTATGCCCAGGGACAACTCCAAGGCACATCTTTTTCAAGGAAATTAATTTTCGTGGTGTGATTGTCCACCTACTTTGTCCTGTGAATCCGGCCTGGACAATGACTACATGGGAGGAAGAGGACGAGATATGAGGCAACTGTGTGAGTCAGAGCTGAGCACTCATGTGGCCCCCCAGGATCAGGTACAGGACAGTCACACCTCACTGAGGACACTGCCTACCCAAGTGTGCTAGAGCCAAACAGAGCCCTGAGCTCTCAGACTCAGTCCACCAGCGCCCCCTGCTGGGCTCAGAAGGCACATCCTCCAGCTCATCTCACACCCCCAGCTCTTTTGAGAGTGTTCTGATGTTAGCAGTTGGGTCTTTCTGATGTCACCACCCAGGGAAGTAGAAGGACCAGGTCTTCTCTGTGACTGGATTAATCCATTCATTTTTTCGGGTCAGTAATGGCCTCCATGGAACTACATGAAATGTTGTGTTCCTGATGTCAAAGGATAGCATGATAGTTGAGTTTCCTTCTGTCAGGACCCTTGGTTTGCTGCTGGTACATGACCACTCTGAGTCACTTTTGAGGTTTAAAGTTCCTCAGGGGGCCCTCACTCTTGTTGCTGAGTGGACTGAGCCCAAGATATGACCACATTCTTTGGTCTGCGAACCAGAGGATCGTGGTTCAATTTCCAGTCAGGGCACATGTCTGGATTGCATGCCTGTTCCCTGCAGGCCAACTCCCAGCAGGGGACGCACAAAAGGCAACCATACATTGATATTTCTCTCCCTCTCTCCTTCCCTTCTCCTCTAAAGATAAATAAATTAAATTTAAAAATATTTAGAGTTCCTCAGGGAGCCCCATTAGTTCATAGCTGGTCGTAGTTGTATTTGGGTGATTCTTCAGGTTGAAACGTTTGGTGCTGTTTTGCTCTTGTCATTGTCATGAGGGTTTTTTGTTGGGTGCCCAGCCCCAGGCACAGGCCTTGGCCTTCTATTCCTGCCTTTGCCATGAGAGAGCAGCCCTGTGAGGAACACATGCCTTGTGTTCTTGGTCCTTCCTGCTGGTTCTCATTTACCCTTCACTGTGATGCTCACAATACTTCTGACTTTTCAAGAATTGAAGATAATTTTGTCTAATTTTATAAATACTATAAACACAAGGATTGAGAAAAAATAACATTATTATGAATGGCATTCCACCCCTTTATAGAGGTCCTTTCTCCATTATGGGATTGAGAAACCCTCATTTCATACTCTCTAATCTCCAGTAGCTCTGATCTAGTTACTGCCAACATTATTTTCTATTGATTTCCGGTGCACAGCAGGGTGGGTAGACAATGATGTCATTTACACAGTGTTTCTCATATTCCCCGTCCCCACGGGCCCCATCCCCACTGTGGCAGCATCACTGACCATGGTCCCTACACTGTGCTTCCCATCCCCGTGAGGCTCTATTCTTAGGGTGCCTCAGGGTTGTAGTCCCCACACCTGTCTCCTTCCTCTCTAAGCCCCAGGCTGCTCTGCTCACTCCTGGGGACACATTGTTTTTGGCACAACAGGGAGAGGAGTGAGTGAGTGAGTGAGTGAGTGAGGAGCAGGCTGGACCAGGCTGATTTCTTCAAACCAGAGGAGGGCATTTCAGGATAGTGTCTCAGGGTCTGGTGGGAGTGTGGCCTCTTGAAGCCATGTGACCAGCAGAGAGCCCACCCCCTGGGAACCCTGCTCTAGGAAGGAGACAGTGGAGGTGGCAGAGGATGTGCATGGGGAGGCAGATGAGAAGGAGTGGACGCCCTTCCCTAAACAGAAGCAGAATCCTGTGTTTGTGCTGCTCTTGAGTGTTTCCATTGGCCCTTATTTCCCTGCCCCCAGAGCCTGGCTTGCCACGAGGGTCCTGGTTCAAGGTGAAACCTCCAGCATCTTGTCTGAGTCCAGCATCAGCCCTCAGTCCCCTGCCTGTGCTGTGTAGGGGCTGCTCACACCACCCCTTCCCCCTGTAGTGTCAGATGTAGGTCTGTGCTTTAACTGGGTACAGGGAACCCCTGCAGTGGGTAAGTGCACCTCAAGGGCATCCGGGAGCCCCAGCACACACCTGAAAGGATTATTCTCAGCTAATTGGAGCCTGACTTTGTTGCACACCCTGTCACCTGTGCTCCGCAGTGACACATGGCTGACAAGACCATCCCTGGGGCCACCATTGTCCTCACAGGGCTGCTGCCCTTGTAGCTTTTACAGAAGAAAGTTAGTATAAAAATTTTTGCATAACATTCATTTGTTGTAGACAGCTCTGCCTGGTTTTAGGAATTGCATCTGTACCCCTTGTGGCTAAGGTGAGGGATGACCTTTGGAATGTGAGCCACAGGAGAGGAAGCCTGTCTCTGGTAGCAAACACTGCCTCAGTTCCTCTCCCTGTCCCCAAAGCTTGGTCGGAAGTCAATGATCAGTAAGACCCCTCATTGAGGGGGGGCACCTAAGCCAGACTGGATCACTTGGGAGGCCTTCATGGAAGGACTCGGGGGGCTGCACGAAGAGCAATGGACTCTCGCCCACAGCCTTTGACAAAGCCCCAGCCCCCATGTTCTGTGGGAGAAGGGCTTCCTGGCTCTAATCCCCTTAAGCCTGAATACCTGATGGGGAAGGGTGAAGCTCCTTGCCCTGCTAGAGCTTGTCCTGGGGAACAATCAGGCATCACAAAGACTTCCTGATAAAACTGTGAAATCTGTTCTGCTAAGAGTGCTTTCATTCATATGATAAGAGCCCAAGAGGAAATGAGTATGTCTCCCAAAGTTTCTGCAACTCTCTTCCTCACAGACACTGCCTCAGTCTCTGAAGCCCTCAGATATCTTTGAAATATTATCTACTGTATGATCCTTGTCACCCTGTATTCCTGTGTATTACAACCCAATAAAAGGCTATGGAGCAGGGGTCTGGGGCCTTCTTCTCCTCGGAGAAACTGGCCGCTGCTGGCCTTTGTCTCCCCTGAGAAACTGGCCACAGCCCACTCCTCCTCCCTAAGCAGATCACGTCATGTCTCGGTCATTATTCACTTTCGTCCATGGCACCCGGGGGGACTCGCTAGAGAAGTCGCTCCCACACTCATCCACATTTCTTCTACCATTACATTCTTGCAAAACTAGGGTCATATATAAAACCTAAGAAGCTAACTTTGGTAAAATAGTGTGAACTAAACTGTAGGCTGAGTATAAATTTAATTAAAAATTCAACATATCTTTTTCCTGTTGATTGAGCCAATCCAGGAATCCAGTGATACAATAAACATTACAGAAAACAAGCACAACTGATATACATATTTCTAACGTACCAGACACAATGCTTTTCTCTTTTATTTTGTGTTGCCTCCATATGGGGTTTCTAAGAAGAAAATCTAAGAAGATTTTTTGACAAAGGTGAGAAGTGTTAATAAAAGGATGATTTCCCACTCTGCATCTCCCCTTGCAGGCCAGTACCGGGCGCCCTGGGGAACCAGGTGTGGAGATCCTGCCCGAAGCCCCTCACCTGTCCCTGTGCCAAGGGAGACAACCTAGGGGCTGGGAGGGGGTTTCTGGGAGGCCCTTCTAAACAGGTGTCATCTCAGAGCATCAATAGTCACCTAAGTCATGGAAACCCTCTCAACTGGCGGTTGTAGGTTTCAATTTGAAAACAAGGGAAAAGAGAAATCAACTCACAGTTTTCATCGATGACCTGAGATTTGAAATCTGTTTCTGAATGTACCAGGTTTAAGCAGGTTGATTTAGGAGATACGGTGACCTGGAATTTAACTTGAGTAAATTTCAAACAAAAGTGTTCAGGAATAATGTTATAATAATGGAAGTGTAGGCATATTCAAATCTTTAGCCTTCCTAAAACACTTTGAGAGAGAGCTTGTTGAAACAATGTTTTGTTCACAAACACACAGTTCTGATCCAGAAGGCCTAGTCAGGATAATAGCATTACCTACATGCTCCCAGGGACACTCTCATTTAAATGCCAAGAAAATATTCCCACTGTCCACAGGCTCAGTCAATACATGAGTACATCTTGTTAGAGCTCCTGGAACACAGGCAGGATTACAAAGGGCAGTGGGGGCTCTGAGTCTCTCTGATGGTTAATGCGTCTGCACTCAGCCTTCACCCATCATGGTTGTAGGGAGAGGGGAAGACAGGAAGTCCACTCTGCCAGGGTCATGTGGGACAGATGGGCACAGGCTGGGGGAGCCTGGAGGAAGCACGTGGAGGGGAGCCACTGCACGTGAGAATGGGGCCCTGGAGCCCCTCCCCTTGGTGTGCTGACCATTCCCACCCTCTCTCTTTCCTTGTCACTGAATCTGAGCCATTCTGAGCACACAAGGAGGTTTTGGTTGCACTTCCCCATGGGGTCACATCACTGTGTAAGTATAACTACCCATACCCAGAGCACAGTAATAGTCGGCCTCGTCCTCAGGCTGGGCCCCCGTGATGGTGAGGGTGGCTTTGTTCCCAGAGATGGATCCAGTGAAGCGCTCAGGGACCCCAGAGGGGCGGCTGTTTGTGCCATAGATGAGCATGCGGGGAGGCTTGTCTGGGGTCTGCTGGTACCAGCTGGGGTAGTTACTACTAGAGACTGAACCAGAGGTAAGGCCACAGGTGAGTGTGACTGTCCCTCCTGGAGACACAGACAGTGATGGCTCCTGGGTGACAGTCTGAGAATCCACACCTAAAACCAACAGAAAAGACAGGGTTTTTT
>NW_028079268.1:0-702 GCF_014824575.4 Sturnira hondurensis | reverse complement strand
ATTGAGAGATGTGTTTCCGATTGGCGGCGGACAGAAGAGCCCTATAGATTTTGGTGTATCGTCCTTGGGAGGGGCCCCTGTTTTCTGCAGCAGTTTTTGGCATCCCTCGGTGGGCCAAGTATTGTCCCCCCCTCGGACCCTTTGTTCGGTAACAAAATAACCTCCTGCACTTCCCCATGCTCTGGGAGGGTGAGCCAATGCCTTCTTTTCCCCAGGCTAGACTCATCGTTTTTCTTGTCCTGGACTTCCCCTTGCTGCCATTCTAACCTCCATGGTGCATGTGCCCGTATTTCCCTTGTCCAGTCCCATAATTAGGTACCACAAATCTAAGCTGCGGTCCCACCCTGGCTGGCATAGCTCAGTGGATTGAGCACGGGCCTGCAAACCAGGGGATCACGGTTCGATTCCCAGTCAGGGCACGTGCCTGGGTTGCAGGCCAGTTCCCAGCAGGGGACTCGCAAGAGGCAACCACACATTGATATTTCTCTCCTTCCCTTCATCTCTAAAGATAAATAAATAAAATCTTTTTAAAAAAGGCAACTTATAAAAGCTTACTAGTTAATTCCCACAACTTCCATTTCTCTGTTTTATTGCTGTTCTTTTTGTTGTATATTTAGGGGTGTTCAACTTGTGGCCCGCAGACTGCATATTGTTACCGAACAAAGGGTCCGAGGGGGGGGCAATACTTGGCCCACCAAGGGA
>NW_028079267.1:0-604 GCF_014824575.4 Sturnira hondurensis | reverse complement strand
TTCTCAGAACCAGTGGGAGAATGAGCCAAAACGTTCACCTTGAACATCTAGACAACCAGAACCCACATGTTTTCAGCACGTTCCTGACTTTGCCCTCAGCTGCAATTTGTCTTCAATACTCTCTGGGCATGTTGGTAGTCTTCTGCCAAGTTTGAGGAGAAGTAGCGATGTGACTGTGTGGGGGGGAGACTTTCCTCGCTAGTCCTCCCGTGTGCCACAGATGAAAGTGAATATGACCGAGACATGGTGTGATCTGCTTGGGGAGGAGAAGTGAGCAGTGGCCAGTTTCTCAGGGAAAATGCCAGCAGCAGCCAGTTTCTCAGAGGAGAAAAAAACCTGGTGCCCCCTCCTCCAGGGCCTTTTATTGGGTTGTAATACACCAATACAGGTGTATTGGTATATTACAGGAATACAGGGCGGCAAGATCAAACAGTAGATAACATTTCAAAGAAATCTGAGGGCTTACTATGAGTCAGCATCTGTCAGGAACAGAGTTTTAGGGTTTTTCCGCTCGAACCCTTAACATATGAATGAAAGCACTCTCAACAGAGCAGATTTCACAGGTTTATCAGGAAGTCTTTGTGATGCCAGATTTTTCCCCAGG
>NW_028079266.1:0-985 GCF_014824575.4 Sturnira hondurensis | reverse complement strand
AGATGGTCTTTTTTCCAGTGGGTCTGAGTTAGAGAAGTTTTCATGCATATTTACTTAGGTATGTAAAAGCTCTCAAAGGACGAGGGAAGAAAGAATAACCATGGTCAGCTGATATATACAGTCTGGGTCAAATGAATTCAAGTCCTGTATTTTGGGCCTCTGTGAAAGATGACATTAAAAATTGACCTGGTCTTACAGTCATCCAATCAAGAAACTGTTCCGTAGATCAGAGCTGTGTTGTTCAAAGTGCAGTTCTCCATCTGAAAGCTTTATAGAAGTGTCTGGGTGCTACCCCAGACATCCTGACCCAGAAGCTCTGTGATAGACTTCTACGTGCTGGAGTTTAAAAACTGCTGCACTAGGTCAGAATTAGGGTTAGATTAGGGTTAGGGGTTCAAATTAAGGTCCTTACCTGAGGGATATGTACAAACAAAAAATGAGAATATATTATTAACATATATTTAAATCAGTTTCTAGTTTCTATTTTTATAAAAGCTCTACAGTATTTTATCTTTAAAGATATTTTAAAATAAAATATCTTTAAATATCTGTATTTTATACAGAAGAACAGTATGCAAAATAAAAATATATAAACATTATAGCACACTAAATGTTTTTACTTATGAACTAGGCAATCAGAAAAGTTTGGAGAACACAGATCCAGAGAATAATAAGTATCTAATCAATCTTTCTGAATAAAATCCCTGTATGTAAAAATACTTTCAGCCCTGGCTGGTAGAGATCAGTGGATTGAGTGCGGGCCTGCAAACCAAAGGATCACGGTTCGATTCCCAGTCAGGGCACATGCCTGGGTTGCAGGCCAGTTCCCAGCAGACGCACGAGAGGCAACCATACATTGATGTTTCTCTCCCTCTCCTCTTCCCCTCTAAATATAAATAAATTTAAAATAAAACTTTCAAATGAGTCCTTTTCCCAGCAAGAAAAAAATACAAAAAACAGGCCAAGAGTTCAGCATGGATGATTA
>NW_028079265.1:0-598 GCF_014824575.4 Sturnira hondurensis | reverse complement strand
AACATGTATTATATCCCTACTGTGCGCTAGGACAGGGGGAGTAGGACAAACCTGCTCCCTGCCCGACATCTGGTCGCTGCATTTGGCATGAGAAGGTGAGGGGAAGTGGCAGGGGAGGGCGCCACCGGCTGTGGGAAGCACATTCACCATTTCCGAGCGGTGCCTCCCCGGTGTTTATCCCAAGCAGAGCCCGCCATTGTGGGAGAGACCGCCCCCGCCCGGCAGGTGGAAAGCCTTCCCTCTGCACCCCCATCTCTCTCTGTCCTTTCAGGGCTCTCCGGCAGGCGTGGCAGCTAACAGAAGCATGTGATTGGAGCACATTATTTCTTTATTAGCTTGTTTCTCCGTTTTGATTCTGAAAACACCCGACTTCATCTAATCGCAAGGGCCCTGTGTTCCGCAGGTTTAGACTCCGCCCTGCCAGATTCATCTTCTTGCTCGTGCGTGGGCTTTGAAGCTGGACCATTAGCTCTAAGGCAGGCGTCTCATCTCAGCTCCATGGTGCAGCCTGCTTCTGGGGGAGGAAAGAGCCCGGGCACTCGGTAGAACAGAGAAGTGTCCTCTTTCGAGGTGGCAGGAGATGTTTTTCTGTGTCTAA
>NW_028079264.1:0-655 GCF_014824575.4 Sturnira hondurensis | reverse complement strand
ATGAGTGTTTCAGCCTGAGGCAAAAGAGCATGTCTCTGCCATGAGACCGGATTGGAAGAGAGCAAGTCTCTACCATTAGTTCTGTTTCTGATCAGAAACCCTGTGTACCTGAAGACCTAGGAAACGTCACCTGTAGCCGGTTGGGGAGGATGCCTTTGCCACCTGGGACCCAGGAAGGGTCATTTGGGGCTGATAAGTGCTTCAGCCTGAGGCAAAGCCATGTCTCTGCCATGAGACCGGGCCTGAAGGAGCATGTCTCCATACCTGAAGACCTAGTGGAGGTCACTGTATCCGGTTGGGGAGAGTGCCTTTGCCACCCAGGACCCAGGAAGGGTCATTTGGGGCTGATAGGTGTATCAGCCTGAGGCAAAGAGCATGTCTCTGTCAAGAGACCGGGCCTGAAGGAGCATGTCTCCGTACCTGAAGACCTAGTGGAGGTCACTGTAGCCGGTTGGGGAGAGTGCCTTTGCCACCCGGGACCCAGGAAGGGTCAATTGGGGCTGACAAGTGCTTCAGCCTGAGGCAAAGCAGCATGTCTCTGCCGTGAGACTGGATTGGAAGAGAGCAAGTCTCTGCCATTGGTTTCTGATTAGAAACCTTATATACCTGAAGACCTAGTGAAGGTCACCTGTAGCCGGTTGGGGAGAGTGCCTTT
>NW_028079263.1:0-547 GCF_014824575.4 Sturnira hondurensis | reverse complement strand
TTTTCCAAGATAGATCACATGATAGGACACAAAACGAGTCTCAATAAATTCAAGAAAATAGAAATCATTCCAAGCATATCCTCTGATCACAAGGGACTGAAATTGGAAACCGACCCCAATGAAAAAAAACCAAAACACCCAAAATCATGGAGACTGAATGGAAGGCTATTAAACAACGAATGGGTCAAGACTGAAATTAGGGAAGAAATCAGAAAGCTTCTGGAAACAAATGAAAATGAACTCACAACAACCCAAAACCTATGGGACACAGTGAAGGCAGTCCTGAGAGGGAAGTTCATAGCAATACAGGCCTACCTAAAGAAGATAGAAACATTTCAAAAAAACAACCTAAACCGACACCTCCAAGAACTCGAGGAAGAACAACAAAGACAGCCCAGAGCAAGTAGAAGGAAGGAAATACCCATGAAGAGTGCAGAATTAAACTACATAGAGACTACAAGCACAATTCTAAGTATTAATGAATCCAGGAGTTGTATTTTTGAAAAGACAAACAAAATAGACAAACCTTTAAGTAGGCTCATCAAGA
>NW_028079262.1:0-566 GCF_014824575.4 Sturnira hondurensis | reverse complement strand
AAAAAAAGGAAGAGGAACTTCCGTCAAGATGGAGGCATAGGTGGAAACACTGTGCCTTCTCCCACAACCAAGTTTGAATACAACAAAAATTTTGGAGAACTAGGACACACCCAAAGACCAGAAAATGGAATTATACGGAAGTCCGACAGCTACGAACGGTTCAACGAGGACGGTAAGAGAGGCGGAGCCAGCAGCGGAGCTGGGTCGGGCAGGACAGACCTAGGCACGCAGGCAGCCCAGAACTAGTCGGGGTGTGGGGCAGACTGACCAAGGTCGCACATTCGCGCACAGTGAGATGGACCACACAGGCCCCAGGGGGGAAACCCAGTGGTGGAGGGCTGACAGCGGTGGCACACTCGCGTGCCGTGGAGCGAGGCGCGTGGGCCTGGTCACGGTGGTGGCTGCGGTGCTGGTGGGGGTCGAAGCAGCAGGCGGCAGAGAGAAGCCATTGTCCCTCTTTGACCCCGCCCCCACATACAACATCACAACCGAGCGACTGAGTTGCCCTGCTCTAGTGAAAACCTAGGGCTCCGTTCCTGCTACTTAACTGGCACAAATAGCCCAAA
>NW_028079261.1:0-1118 GCF_014824575.4 Sturnira hondurensis | reverse complement strand
GACACCTCTAAGGGGTTCACCTTTAGAATAGGCCACAAGGAGCTACGGGCCGTCCCAGCCCTTTCTAGCGTCTCCCTCCACCCCTCGCTCTTTTCACACTCCCTCCCCCCCCTTTCCTTGAAAATCCTTCTATTGTGCCAATCAAGCAGATGGTTTGCAGGAAATATAGCTTGGCCTCGCTGACCGAAACTAATTTTAACTAGCTTTCCAAGCCTGAAACGTTTGTTTTGCTCTTACAAAATAGCCCCCAAAACAGCTGGCAAGGGTGAATTAAACCCATTAAAGACACATTTATAAGAAATTATATTCACATAGATTGCCTGAACCCCTTGTGCAGACTAAGAGGGGAGATGAGCGCATTTAAATGAAAATGTTCCCGAACGCTCCCCTCCTTAACGTAGCCTGAAAGTCTCAAAACATTTTACTAAATAGATTAACTTGACTATTGTCTTGCGTCACATTTATCAGCTTCATTAAGTGAATAGCTGAACAAATATATTACACATGCATGAAAAGCTCTTTTTCGAGAAGCCTCATTGTATCCTCAGCCCTGACAGGTGGTTAACTGTGTGTTGTGTTTTTTTGTGTTTTCCTTTTTCTTTTTCTTTTTTTTTTTTTTTTAACTCGAAGAAAGAGGATCTCTGTAGAGCAGCAACTCGGAGCGCAGGGCCGCCTTGGCGGGAGTTTAACTCGCTGCTTGGACCCCGCGGCCCAGAGATTTTAGCGTCCGGAGGGGTTGGCAGAGGCGGTCTAAACCCGTTCGGAACCATCAGAACTAAATTTGGGTGAGCTAGGCCTTGAGTGTCTTTTCTCTCCATCACCCCCAGCTCCTTGTCTGGTAAATTTGCATCTTTTCAGATGCTGATGTCCCATGTCCCGTCTCGTCGCCCCTCACCCCCCCCCCCCCGCAATAAAAGATTTAGATTCATTTCAATTTACTGTGTGTCTTTAGGGAAAGTCCTTGTCTCCGGGGCCTCAGTGTCCCTGTGAGTAAAAGGAGAGATTGCCCTAAAGAGACATCTAAGCGCCGTTTCAGTCTCGACCTTCTAAGGTTTAAAAACTCTTGGCTCTCTGTCGCCCCCCCGCGGCCGGCCCCAGGAGCTCCCAGCCTATGGCCT
>NW_028079260.1:0-1005 GCF_014824575.4 Sturnira hondurensis | reverse complement strand
CTCAGACTGGGGATGGTGGTGAGGACATCTCATATTTTTAATATTTCCTGGATACCCCGAGTTCTCGACCCCATTGCAAATCCTTCTTCTGGGGGCCCCCTGGCTACACCCTCCTACACAGATGTCCAGGAGGCTATGAGGATACCATCTGTGACATAGAAAAAAGAGACTTCTAATGGCTTCTAAGGTGACTGACACTTTGACTGAAATTAAAGCCCAGGATTGTGTCCACTTCTTTCACTGAGTTATGCTAAATGAGTCAGAACATGCCTATAGGTAGCAGATGTGTTCTATGTATACTTTCAAGAGGAATTAATCCAAATTTATTCCAAATACTAGAGTTGGCCTACAGATTCATTGTCACTTTCAGAGATTCCTAATGTGGCCACAAATAGAACAAGAAAGAGGACTCCATGGATAACATCTCAGAATACATGACAGGTTGCTTTTCATGTGCAATTTCAGACTCAGAATGGCAACAGTCTTATAAAAAAAGGCAGATGGTTTTCCATGTGTGAGTGGAAATTCCTAACCCTACACAGCAACAGCAGGCCTGGCCATACCATCTGCACAACTAGGCACCAGATAAGTACCTGTCATTTCTGGTGTTATGATAGATTTATTTACTAACATCTCCTTTTCACATAAGCAAATGAAAGTCCATGGCACTGAGGGGATATTCCCAACACACACTTTGGAGATGGCCAGAGTCACTTTTTGTTGAGAAGGTACCCAGTATTCACATAGTAAAATGTTGCACCAAGCAATGTTGAATGATATTGAGTACCACATAGGTGATTAAATAGCTAGTCATGTAAACAATAGAAACTCAGTACCATAGACAATATGGGGCACTTCTGGTGGATCTGGAGGTGAGTATCCTCTTTAGAGACAAGTAATTGCCATTTACACACTCAGTGAACCAGGAAGAGACCTATTGTAAGCAACATCACTGTAGGAGGGTGCAGCCAGGGGGCCCCCAGAAGAAGGATTTGCAATGGGGTC
>NW_028079259.1:0-2200 GCF_014824575.4 Sturnira hondurensis | reverse complement strand
AAGTAGACAATAAACAGGGTGGAGATGGGATGGGGATGATGGGGTGAAACAGGTCAAGAGTTTTCAGGAACAATTATACAGAAGACATGCTCACATCCAAGGCAGGGTGAAATCAGGGGAGTGAGGTGGAGATGGCTGGGGTGAGGGGGCATTTTGAGGGGGGAAATGCAGACCACTCTAGTTGAACAATAAAATAAAAAGTTTAAATAAAAAATAAAAAGAATATAGAAAGGGATTACATGTCTATGTGCATACATACCTGCAATTACTATTTCAGAACTGTGGAAGCCCTATTTATATAATTACTTATATTGAGGCAAGCAAAAGAGTTTGGATTCCATTCTTTATCAGTAATGTGTGTTAGGTTAAAAAAATAAATGAAGAAAAAAGTGGTGCAATTTCATTTTTTCATAACCTTATTTGTGCTTGTTCCTGAAGTGATTTACTATTATTTGTGAGCTGTGGTTGCTGTGTCTGAGTTTATGTTCACATTTTGGAAAAGAAGTTAGTATTCCCATTATAGTATAAGAATGTCCATGTGCTTCATGTTTCATATGCAAAAGGAAACCAAAGTGAAAATATAAAACAAATAAGAAGACATTCTAAGTCATGACTAACTTGTTGAGTAATATTTGAGAAAAGTATTCACATATGAGGAACAAATCTAAATGCATGACTGATTTGTAAACATAAACATTATGCTGATTGGATGTGAGAGTAACCTAAGCTGTCACATCCCTGATGGGCAGAAATGTCAGAAATGACCCTGAAATGTCATTGAGCTTTTGAGCCTGTCAAATGCTTAAGTTTAGGGTGATAAATTATTTTGTCTGAATATTAAGGCTGAAGCTGAACTTCACAGAATATTTAAAAAAAATCTACAAGGTATTCATATTTTAGAAACAGTTGTTCACACACAGAAATAGTGACCTGGAATGCCATGTATATAAACAATGGTGCTGTGCTGGTGCTATGAATGACAGGAAGGTGAAGAAAGGGATATTAGGAAGGTATTCTGTGTAAAGACAGCGAGTTGGCATGAACTCAATGATGAGGAGAAAAAAGAGGGCTCAGACATAGTTCATGCTAGGGCAAAGCATTGGACCCAGAGATACCATTCAAGGTGGCTGATGTAGTATCTCCAAAAAATTCACTAAGTTGGGGGAATTGTTTCAGCAAGTAGGAGCTATTTTCAGTAGCTCAATAGTAAGATTCATCACCACAGCTTCTTGCCAAAAAATCTTGGGTTGCTATGAGAAGATATCACTGGAGAGTTGATAAAAAAAAGTGCCCGTTAGTGTTGAAGTAGTTTTGGCACAAAGCATTCTAAATTATTAAAGCATTGCATCAGCCTTGGAGACCATGAGTCCATGTTGGGAGGAGATAGTAACCAGAGTTGGCCATGTACAACAGGGAATCTACTTTTCCTTCCCTGGTTTGTGAGCCAAAGGCTTGGATGGAGTCCAGGCATCTGTAACTAAGGCTGGTCTATACAATACATCATCAGCATTGCCTCGATATAGCTCATGACCCCAAGGAGTAACACCTCAGAGTGACACTTGGCATATGTATGTAAAAGTCTATATACATCAGCTAACAAGTTACATTGGATTTTGGAAAAATCAAAGGATTATTTTTTAGAGCATTTGTATTTTTAGCAGCAATGTTGAATGGAAGGTACAGAGAATTCCCATATACCTTGTGTATACATATCTTCATATACACATGCACAGCCTCCTCCCATTATCAATGTCCCCTACCAGAGGAGTACATTTGTTACCCTTGGTGAACCTGCATCGGCACATCATAATCATCCAAGTCCATAGTTTATCTTAGGGTTCTCTCACGGTGTTGTGCATTCTGTGAGTTTGAACAAATGTGTAATGACATGAATCCATCATTATAGTAATCTATAGAGTAGTTTCACTGTCCTAATAATCCTCTGTTCTCACTTATTCCTATACTCACCCTATCCTGCCAATCTTCATATTGAATTATTATATTGCAGTACAAGATTAAGGTAAATCTATCTTTTATTAGGCCACGTTTTTGAGATCTTCACTTTTAAGGAGTCTCTTGTAGGCTAAACGGCGTGCAGACTCCAGATTCTGGACGTTCATCTATTTTTGGAGATCTGCAACAAATGACTAAGAGAGTAGAGGTGATGTATCTCATGATGATTTTTGAAAGAGAAGATTCT
>NW_028079258.1:0-1361 GCF_014824575.4 Sturnira hondurensis | reverse complement strand
TTGCATACATTTTGAACTCGCCCCCGGCCCCGCCTTGCTGAGGGCGTTGGGATGGAGCACTGGGAGCCCAGGGGTTAGGTTCCCAGGGAGGTCGGTCCTCGGGCCTCTGTGCCCTGGAGCAGCTGCTACGTTGTTCCTACAGTGTCTCGGAGTTGCTGCCTGTTTGTTTCAGACGCTGTTTTTTTCTTCTGATTCAGATTGTTTTGTCCTCCAGGGCAGGGCAATGTTTCTCGTTGACTTTTCAGGACAGTAGTCATTTTTCACTGAAAAAGAAAAAAAGTTCTGAATGTGTGCTGAGTGTTAACGTACCACTCGTGGGAGAACACAGAGACGCTGTCATGTGAGAACACAGACGGACAATTCCACTCCAAGGACTGAATCCACGAAAAACTGTGGCCCGCGTGTGCTGGGCAGTGGGGGACTGTTTGCAACGGCCAAGCCTGGAGGGACCCGGAGGCCCGTCCGTGGGACAGCGGGTGGTGTAGCTGCCGTCCACTCACAGGGTTTGACGCTCTCTAGCAAAGCACCTCGGCACCCACAACTGGAATCTTATTCCTACCGGATCAGTGGGAAACACTAAACAGCAGGAGATTATTCTCAGCATGCTATCTTTTTTTAAAACAATGAAGCCGAAACAAATAAAAGTATTTATGTTTCAGAAATACAGATAAAAATTTTAAAAAATACTCATTGAATTTAATATAATTTTTCAAATTCTAAATGTCCTGTGTAATCCTTCCAAAGTGTCAAATTTCAATCAAAGTTCATGGTCACCAGTCCCCGACATGGTGTTCCCATGTCACCAGACCCCGGGTTCCCATGTTCGTGCCCCACTGTGACCAGGGGTAGCTGTGCGCCCACAGGATGTCGCACGGGAACTGTGTGTGACTCCTGAGGCCACGCCCTGAAAGCAGCGTGGGTCCTGCCTTGCTCCCTCCTGGATGACTCCCTGCGGCCCAAGCTGTCACTCTGTCATGGGGATGTCCAGGCAGCTCAGAAGAGGGACCTGCAAAGCTTCTCGATGACAATAGCAGGTGAGTGGTCATCTCAGAGAATCCCGCCCGGCCTCCAGGTGGCTGTGGCCCAGATGGTGTTGGGACTACAGCCTCGGGACTGGCTCTCGGCCAGAGCCTCCACACCAGTGGCTCACGAAGCCTGACCTGCGGGGACTGCAGAGTACGAATGCCGTGGCTCCTCTGAGATGCCGCTGTCTGCCACCCTTGGGTTACACAGCAGCACCCACCCAACGCAAATTCAGCTGGTTATTGTTCCTTTAACTCCAGGCTTCCACTGGTTGGCTCCCCCCCCTCCCATAGATTTTAGAGAGAGAGGCAGGGAGGGAGGGAGGAAGTGAGAGCCAG
>NW_028079257.1:0-2438 GCF_014824575.4 Sturnira hondurensis | reverse complement strand
CAAATGTAAAGCAGATGAGCAGTTTAGTTCTTTCACGCAACTGAGTTTCCCTCTGTTCTAACCACTACGAAATGTTGGGAACTTGGGAGATCTCTGGGAATGAACAAGTTCCTTAGAAAGCTTGTTTGAGGAAAACTCTGTCTAAAATGATTCCAATCGTGCTGCAGGCAACTCCTTTTAGACATACAGAAATGCAATGTTCTTTGAAATACTTCAAGTTTTCTGGCAGTTCTGAGAAAGTGTTCTTGAGCGAGAACATGTTTCCTCTTAAATGCTACACCAAAACATTCACCAATTCACTGGTTTCCGCACATAGGAATCATACCCAATAGCCTGCTGTCTGTGGAATAGGGGAAACTTGTATAGTTTTCCTAGAGGAAAGCATATCCAAATGAAGATGTGGAAGTACGTATGCTTTGTAGCAGACACTTTTGTGATGATGGATGCGAGCGTGAAAAGAATGCTCCATTTTTGGTCACCTAGATCATATTTCTAAGAAACAAGCATAAAGAAACTTTATAACTTAACCAAATCACGGTGGCAATACATGTGTTCAACACAACTCTTTCTGGGAAAACAATGTTGACAGTGTTTCTAACTCCAGGATAATAGTTCTGTTTCAGACAAGCTAAACAGAGTAATGTTTTGGATCATATTCATCGTGTTTTTCAACGCCCCTTAAATATTCCCACATTATCCGGTTCTAACAAGGTGGGGAAGAAAGAAAAGGCAACTCAAACCAGGTTTTCTTCCTGGAATGAGTCAGCAGGTATGTACGCCCATGTAACTTTAAAAAGAGGGTAGCTTCTACTGAAAGGTTCACTGAAACGCATTGTTTCCAGTAGAAAATCACAAGGAAGAACAGGCATTCATGTACTCTGCAGTACCTGATTGGAACAAACCCCCTTCTGAATGCCAAATGTAAAGCAGGTGAGCAGTTTAGTTCTTTCACCCTCTGAGTTTCCCTGTGTTCTAACCACTAGGAAATGTTGGGAACTTGGGAAATATCTGGGAATGAACAAGTTCCTTACAAAGCTTGATTGAGGAAAACTCGGTCTGAAATGCTGCCAACCGTACTGGAGGCCACTCCTTTTAGAGATACAGAAATGCAATGTTCTTTGAAATACTTGAACTTTTCTGGCAGTTCTGAGAAAGTGTTTTTGAACGAGAACAAATTTCCTCTTAAATGCTACACCAAAACATTCACCAATTCACTGGTTTCCGCACTTGGGAATCATACCCAATAGCCTGCTGTCTGTGGAATAGGGGAAACTTGTATAATTTTCCTAGAGAAAAGCATATCAAAATGAAGATGTGGAAGTACGTATGCTATGTAGCAGACACTTTTTTGATGATAGCAGCGAGCGTAAAAAGAATGCTTCATTTTTGGACACCTAGATCATATTTCCTGGAGACAAGTATAAGGAAACTTTGGAACTTAACCCAATCAAGGTGGCAATACACGTATTCAAAACAACCGTTTCTGGGAAAACAATGTTGTCAGTGTTTCTAACTGAAGGATAATAGTTCTGTTTCAGACAAGCTAAACAGAGTAATGTTTTGGATCTTGTACATCTTCCTTTTCACTGCCCCTTAAGTATTCCCACATCATGCGCTTCTAACAAGGTGGAGAATACAGAAAAGGCAACTCAAATCACGTTTTGCTCCTGGAATGAGTCACCAGGTATGTACGCCCATGTAACTTTAAAAATAGCGGAGCTTCTACTTAAGGGTTCACTGAAACGCATTGTTTCCAGTAGAAAATCACCAGGAAGAACAGACATTCATGTACTCTGCAGTACCTGATTGGAACAAACCCCTTTGTGAATGCCAAAATGTAAAGCAGGTGAGCAGTTCAATTCTTTCACCCCATTGAGTTTCCCTGTGTTCTAACCACTAGGAAATGTTGGCAACTTGGGAAATCTCTGGGAATGAACAAGTCCCTTACAAAGCTTGTTTTAGGAAAACTCCGTCTGAAATGATTCCAAACGTACTGCAGGCAACTACTTTTAGACATACAGAAATGCAATGTTCTTTGAAATACTTCAACTTTTCTGGCATTTCTGAGAAAGTGTTCTTGAGCGAGAACACGTTTCCTCTTAAATGCTACACCAAAACATTCACCATTTCACTGTTTCACGCACATAGCAATCATACCCAATAGCCTGCTGTCTGTGGAATAGAGGAAACTTGTATAGTTTTCCTAGAGGAAGGCAAATCAAAATGAAGATGTGGAAGTACATATGCTTTGTAGCAGACTCTTTTGTGATGAAAGCAGGGAGCGTGAAAGAATGCTTCTGTTTTGGACACTTAGATCATGTTTCCTGGACACAAGTATAAGGAAACTTTGGAACTTAACCCAATCAAGGTGGCAATACACGTATTCAAAACAACCGTTGCTGGGAAAACAATGTTGACAGTGTTTCTAACTCCAGGAT
>NW_028079256.1:0-28092 GCF_014824575.4 Sturnira hondurensis | reverse complement strand
GAGATGGGGAAACGTAGCTCAACACCCACATGTGAAACCAGTGTGGGGTAAGACAGCATGCCAGACTACCCTCGTAATGATGAACTCATCTGGATGATCAGGCCTGCTATGTGATTTGCATTTTCTGAAGTTTGTATAAATCCTCCAGAAAATGTAAATATATCCATTTCTGTTCGCTTTTTTTATTCCCTTGTATTTGCAGTTTTGTTCAGAGGAATTTACTCAGAATCTTTGGTTTGTCAGCTGGTGGACTCCTCCTTGTCTTCATATTTACCTTTTCTTTATCCTGTATATGCGAATTTTTTTCTAGCGACTGCATTATGGGACAGTGCACAATAGGTTTCACAGGCCAAAGAGCTACAATTTATTTCAGGAATAGAAAAGATGTTGGGAAGTCGTATGCCCGGGCTCCCGAAGTTTATCTGCCTTCCATGACTTAGGCCCATGAGCAAGCTCCGGAACTAAAGCCAAAAGGAGAGAAAGCATGTATCTGCTAGCAAATGCAGCCTCTGTTTTCTGCTAGTCCCCAAAACCATGGTTTGATGGTGAGAGACAGGTAGGAGTCCTTAGGGGAAGGGAAAGTAAACTCAGCGCTGATCTCTTTGGAGTCTATCATAGAAAGGCTCAGAGCTCCTCAGCCAACAAGGAGTAGTGGACGCACACCCTGCAGCTATCCTGATATATCCCAATCCCCATTTCTTCTGAGAGGAGTTCTTCCTGGCTCAAATCTCCTGAAGCATGAGCACCCCTCATTGGGGAGGAAGTGTAGCCCCTTTCCAGCTAGAACAGGTTCCCAGATGATCTGGGTTCAGAAAGGATTTCTAACAACCCTTTCAACCCTGCTATGCTAAGATCGCTTTTATTTCAATGATAAAGTCTAGCACAAAAAATTAGTTTGTTTCCCCAAAGATCTATGGCCTTTTGGGTCATAGAGCCTGACTTAGAGTCTTTCTAATGGTTCTTTGTGTATTGTTTTCTGTTTACTGCCTAATGAAGGTTAATAAATTGAACCAGAATTCGTGTGCCAAAAAAATATATAGTAAAACCTCGATAGGCACAGATATGTGGGCCGTGTCATTGAGACGGTCGCCAGTCCACTCCAGTCTCTGGGTATTTGACAGTGTTGCCTGTCCTCCCCTAGGTACTCCCCTCTTGAAGGAGTAGCTGTGGGGTTCCTTATGGTAAATTTTGGGCTAGGGTTAAGGCTAGGGTCATTGTTAGGCCTAGGGGTAGTGTAAGGGCCAGGACTATGATTTGGTTTAGGGTTAATGCCATGGCTAGGGATAAGGTTAGTGTTAGTGTTAGAGTTAGAGGTAGGGTTAGGCTTAAGGTTTTGTTAAGGGTTAGGTTTAGGATTAATTTAGGTCTAGAGTTAATGCTAGGTCTAGTGTGAGTGTTGGGGTTAATTTTATAGGTAGTGTTAGGGAATGGCTACAGCAAGAATTCAGGTTTATGTTAGGGTTAGGTCTAGAGTTAGGGTAAGGGCTAGGCTTAGGTGTAGGTCTAGGGTTAGGTTTATGGCTAGGGTTAGGGTTGGTTTTAGGTTTAGGGTTGTGGCTACGGTTAGTTTTAGGGTTAGAGCTAGAGATATTGGTAGCTCTAGCGTTAGTTTTAGGGTTCAGTCTAGGGTTATGGTTAGGATTAGGTCCACATTCGGATTAGTATCAAGGTCATGGCTAAGGCTACAGTTAGGTTTAGGGTTAGGGTTAGAGTTAAAGACAGGGTTAGGTTTAGGTTGAGTTCTAGGTTCAGGGTTAAGTTTAAGGTTAGGGTTAGGATAAGTTTTAGGAAATGTTTAGGATTAACGTTTGGGTGAGGGACTAGGCTTTGGGTTAGTGGTAGGGTTAGATGTAATGTTAGTGTTAGGTCTAATTTTAGGGTTAGTGTAAGGTTTAGGGCTAGGGTTATAGTTAGGGTTAGAATCAAGGTAAGATCTAAGGTCATGGTTAGGTTTAGGATTAGGGCTAAAATAGGGTTATTGATAGGGTAAGTGTTCGGATTATGTTTAGGGTTAGGGCTCAGTTTAAGTTTAGTGTTAGGGATAGGGTTAGGATATTGGTCAGGTTTAGGGTTTGGGTTGGGGTCAGGATTTCTGTTAGGGTTAGGTTTAGTGCTAGGGCTAGAGCTAGGGTGAGGGTTAGTGTTAAGTTTAGGTCTCAGGTTGGGGTTAGGGTTACAGCTAGGTTTAGGCATAAGTCTAGGGTTAGGGCTAAGGTTAGGTTTAGAACTAGAGTTAAACCTAGCGCTAGGGTGAGGGTTAGGGTTAAGGCTACAATTAGGACTAGGCCGAGGGTAAGGGCTAGGATTATTATTAGGGTTAGGGTTAGGGCTAGGGTTAAGCATAAAGTTTTGTTTAGAGCTAGGGACAGGGTTAAGATTAGGGCTAGAGTTAAAGCTAGAGATAGGGTGAGGGTTAGGGTTTGGGTTAGGTCTAGGGTTATGTTTATGGCTAGGGTTAGGGTTAGTTTTAGGGTTAGGGTTATATTAGGGCTATGGCTAGTGTTAGGGTTAAAGCTAGAGCTAGAGCTAAGGTTAGCATTAGTGTTAGGGTTAAGTCTAGGGCTCTCGTTAAAGTTAGGGTTTGGGTTAGGTCCAGGGTTTAGGTTAGTGTCAGGGTCAGGGCAATGGCTACGGTTAGGTTTAGGTTTAGGGTTAAGGTTAAAGACAGGATTAGGGTTTGGTTTAGTGCTAGGTTCAGGGTTAGGTTTAAGGCTAGGGTTAGGATAAGTTTTAGGATGTTTTGGGTTATGGTTTTGGTGAGGTCTAGGTTTGGGTTTAGTGTTAGGTTTAGGATTAGGGTTGGAGCTGGGTCTAGGTATAGGTTAAGTTTTAGGGTGAGGTTTCAAGATAAAGCTATGGTTAGCTTTAGTGCTTGGCTTAGGATTAAGTTTAGAATCAGGGTAAGGTCTAAGGCTATGGTTATGTTTGGGAATGGGCTAGGGATACGGTTATTAATAGGGTAATGGTTAGGGTTACCTTTAGGGTTAGGGCAAGGATGAAATTTAGTGTTAGTGTTAGGGTAAAGTTTAGTGTTTTGGTTAGGTTTAGGTTTCGGGTTAGGTGTAGGGTTAGTGTTAGGTTTAGGGCTATGGCTATAGGTAGGATTAGGGTTAGTGTTAAGTTTAGGTCTAGGGTTAGGGCTAGGCATAGGGTTATGGCTAGGCTTAGGTTTAGGATTAGGATTGGAATTAGAGTTATCCTTAGTGCTAGGGTTAGGGATAGGGTTACAACTAGGACTAGGGTTAGTGTTAGGGTTAGGTCTGATTTTAGGGTTAGTGTAAGTTTTAGGGCTAGTGTTAGTGTTAGTTATGAATAGAGCTTGAGCTAGGGTTAAGGTTAGTCTTTGGTTTAGGTCTAGGGTTAGGTTTAGGGCTATAGATAGGGTTAGGGCTAGGGCCAGGGATAGGGCGAGGGTAAGGGTTAGGGTACGGGTTGAGGCTAGGGCTAGGGCTAGAACTTGGGTTAAGTTTTCAGTTACAATTAGGTTTAGGGAAGAGTTCAAGCTAAAGTTAGGAAAAGGACAAGGTTAGAGTAGAAATAGGGTTAGCTTTAGGGTTAGGGATAGATCTAGGGCTAGGGTTATGGTTAGTATTAGGGTTAGGTCTAGGGTTAAGGTTAGATATATGGCTGGGTTTAGGGCTACAGATAGAATTAGGGTTAGAGCTAGGATAAGTGGTAGGTGTAGAGTTAGGGTGAAGGCTAGGGGAAGGTTTAAAGTTAGGGTTAGATGTATGGTTAGGGCTAGATCTGGAGTTATCATTTGTGCTAAAGTTTGGTCTAGAGTTAGGGTTAGGGCTTGTGCTATGGTTATTGTTTGGGTTAGGTTAAGTTTAGAGTTAAGGCTTGGGCTAGTGCCAGGGTAATGTTTAGGTTTAGGGTTAGGGCTATGGTTAGGGGTTAGTGCTAGGGTTATGATTATGGTTAGAATCAGGGTAAGGTCTAAGAATATGGTTAGGGTTAGGATTAAGGCTAGGAATAGGGTTATTGATAGGGTAAGTGTTAGTGTTATTTTTTGGTATAGGGTACGGTTTAAGTTTAGTGTTAGGGATAGGGTTATTATTTCGGTTAGACTTAGGTTTAGGGTTTGGGCCAGGGTTAGTGTTAGGGTGATGGCTAGGGCTAGAGCTAGGGTGAGAGTTAGTGTTAGTTTTAGGTCTAGGGTTGGGGTTAGGGTTATGGCTAGGTTTAGGGGTATGACTAAAGTTAGGGCTAGGATTAGGTTTAGAACTAGAGTTACAGCTAGCGCTAGGGTGAGGGTTACAGTTATGGCTAGTATTAGGGCTAGGCCTTGGGTAAGGGCTAGGATTATGATTAGTGCTAGGGTTAGTGTTACGGTTAGCAATACGGTTAGGGCTAGTGTTAGAGTTAGGGCTAGGGTTAGGCTTAAGGTTTTGTTTAGGGTTAGGGTTAGGGTTAAATTTAGGGCTAGAATTAAAGCGAGAGCAAGGGTGAGGGCTAGGGTTAGGGCCAGGGTTAGAGAAGAGTTCAGGTTTGTGTCAGGGTTTGGTCTAGAGTTAGGGTAAGGGCTAGGATTAGGTATAGGTCTAGGGTTATTTTTATCGCTAGGCTTAGGGTTAGTTTTAGGGTTAGGGTTAAGGCTATGGTTAGTGTTAGGTTTAGGGCTATAGCTAGAGCAGGGTTCACGTTAGTGTTCATGTTAGGTGTAGAGTTATGGTTAAGGTTAGAGTTAGGGTTAGGTCCAGAGTTGTGGTTAGTATCAGGGTCAAGCCTAAGGCTACAGTTACGTTTAGGGTTAGGGTAGGGTTAAAGACAGGGTTAAGGTTAGGTTTAGTGCTAGATTTAGGGTTAGGTTTAAGGTTACGGTTAGGATAAAGTTTAGGATATGTTTAGGATTAGGGTTTGGCTCAGGGCTAGGTATGGGGTTAGGGTTAGGATTAGGGTTAGTGTTGGGTGGAGCTAGGTCTAGGGGAAGTTTTAGGGTTAGGTTTATGGATAAGGCTACGGTTAGCATTAGTGCTTGGTTTAGGGTTCAGGTTAGAATCAGGGTAAAGTCTAAGGCTACGGTTATGGTTGAACTTAGGGTTAGGTATATGGTATTTAATAGGGTGATGGTTAGAGTTACATTCAGGGTTAGGGCAAGGGTGAAGTTTAGAGTTAGTGTTATGGTTAGGGTTAGGTTTAGTGTTTTGGTTAGGTTTAGAGGTAGGTATAGGGTTAGTGTTAGGGTTAGGGCTACATCTGTAGGTAGGATTAGGATTAGTGTTAAGGTTAGGTCTAGGATTAAGTTTAAGGCTAGGCTTAGTGCTGTAGCTAGGCTTAGATTTAGGATTAGAATTAGAATTAGAGTTAGCCTTAGCGTTAGGATTAGGGATAGGGTTACGACTAGAGCTAGGGTTAGTGTTAGAGTTGTGAATAGAGCTTGAGCTAGGGTTAGGGTTAGTTTTGGTTTAGGTCTAGGTTAGGTTTAGGGCTAGGGCTATGGTTAGGGCTAGGGTCAGAAATAGGGCAAAGGTTAGGTTTAGGGTAAGGGTTAAAGCTAGGACTAGGGCTAGAACTTGGGTTAGGTTTTCAGTTAAAATTAGGTTTAGGGAAGGGTTCAAGCTAAAGTTAGGGCCAGGGATAGGGTAAAAATAGGGTTAGCTTTAGGGTAAGGGCTAGATGTAGAGCTAGGGTTATGGTTAGTATTCGGGTTAAGTCTAGGGTTAGGGTTAAGGTTAGAACTAGGGTAAGGCTTTATTAGTTTTGGGGTTAGGGTTAGAGTTAAGACCACTGTTAGTGCTAGGGTTACAGTTAGTGCAAGAACTAGGGTTAGGGTTAGTGTTAGGGTTACTTCTAGAGTTAGGGTTAAGGTTAAGGTTAGGTCCAGGATGGTGCTAGTATCAAGGCTAGGGCTAAGGCTTGGGTTAGGTTTAAGTTTATGTTTTGGGTTAAAGACAGGGTTAGTGTTAGGTTTAGGGCTAGAGCTAGGGTGAGGGTTAGTGTTACGTTTAGGTCTAGGGTTGGCGTAAGGGTTCCGGCTAGGTTTAGTGGTAAGGCTATGGTTAGGGCTAGGGTTAGGTTTAGAACTAGAGTTACAGCTAGTGCTAGGGTGAGGGTTAGGGTTAGGTCTAGGTTTAGGGCTAGACCTAGGGTAAGGGCTAGGATTATGATTTGGGTTAGGGTTAGTTTTAGGGCTAGGGTTAGGGTTAGAGTTGGCTTTAGGCTTAAGCATTTGTTTAGAGTTAGGGTTCAGCTTAAGTTTAGGACTAGAGTTTAAGCTAGGGCTATGGTGAGTGTTAGGGTTAAGGTTAGGGCTAGGGTTCAGGCCAGGGCTGGAGAAAGAGTTTGGGATTTTGTGAGGGTTAGGTCTAAAGTTAGGGTAAGGGCTAGGATTAGTTGTACATCGAGGGATAGATTTATGGCCAGGGTTAGAGTTAGTTTCAGGGTTAGGGTTAGGGTGAGGACTATGGTTGGTGTTAGGGTTAGGGCTAGAGCTAGAGCTAGGGTTCGCATTTGTGTTAGTGTTAGTTCTAGGGTTCTGATTAAGGTTAGGGTTAGGGTTAGGTCGAGGGTTGGGTTAGTACCAGTGTCAGGGCTAAGGGAATGGTTAGGTTTAGGTTTAGGGTTAAAGACAGGGTTAGAGTTAGATTTAGTGCTAGGTTCAAGGGTTACATTTAAGGTTAGGGTTGGGATAAAGTTTAGGATATGTTTAGGGTTAGGTTTGGGGTGAGGGCTAGGTTTGGGGTTAATGTTAGGGTTATGGTTGGGGCTCGGGCTAGGTTCAGGGTAAGTTTTAAGGTTAGGTTTAGGAATAAGGCTACGGTTAGCTTTAGTGCTTGGTTTAGGGTTAAGGTTAGTATCAGGGTAAGTTCTAAGGCTATGGTTATGGTGGGGATTATTGCTAGGGATAGGGTTGTTAATAGGATAATGGTTAGGGTTATGTTCAGGGTTAGGGGAAGGGTAAAGTTTACTGTTAGTGTTAGCATTAGGGTTAGGTTTAGTGTTTTGGTTAGGTTTAGGTTTCAAGTTAGGTGTAGGGTTAGTGTTAGGGTTAGGGCTATGGCTAGGCTAAGGTTTAGGGTTAGGATTGGAATTAGAGTTAGCCTTAGTGTTAGGGTTAGTGATAGGGTTATAACTAGGACTAGGGTTAGTGTTAGGGTTAGGTCTAATGTTAGGGATAGTGTAAGGTTTAGGGCTAGGGTTAGTGTTAAAGTTATAAATAGAGCTTGAGCTAGGGTTAAGGTTAGTCTTTGGTTTAGGTCTAGGGTTAGGTTTAGGGCTAGAGATAGGGTTAGGGCTAGGGCCAGGGATAGGGTGAGGGCTAGGGTTAAGGTGAGGGTTAAGGCTAGGGCTAGGGCTAGAACTTGGGTTAAGTTTTCAGTTACAATTAGGTTTAGGGAAGGGTCCGAGCTAAAGATAGGGCAAGGGATAAGTTTAGGGTAGAAATAAGATTAGCTTTAGGGTTAGAGCTAGATCTAGAGCTAGGGTTACAGTTAGTGTGAGGGTTGGGTCTAGGGTTAAGGTTAGAAGTAGGGTAAAGTTTTATTAGTTTTAGGGTTAGTGTTAGGGTAAGGACCATTGTTAGTGCTAGGGTAATGGTTAGTGCAAGAGCTGGGGTTAGGGTTATTGTTAGGATTAGTGCTAGGGTTAGGGTTCAGTTTAGGATTAGGGTTAGAGTTAGGTCCAGGGTTGGGTTTAGTATCAAGGTTAGGGCTAAGGCTAGGGTTAGGTTCAGCTTTAGGTTTCAGGTTATAGGCAGTGTTAGCATAAGGGTTAGGTTTAGGGTTAGTGTTAGGGTTAGAATTAGAGCTAGGTTTAGGGCTTTGGCTAGGGCTAGGTCTAGAGCTAGGGTTAGGGTTAGTTTTAGGGTTAGTCCTAGCATTACGGTTAAGGTTAGAACTAGTGTCAGGCTTGTCGTTAGGTTTAGTGTTAGGGTTATGGTTAGGATTAGGGTTAGGTTTAGGACTAGGGTTACGGCTAGGGTTAGATTAAGTACAGGGCTAGGGTTAGGGCTAGGGCCAGGGTTAGGTTTAGGGCAAAAGGTAGTGCTAGGTTTAGGGTTAGGGATAGCGTTAGGTTGAAGTCTAGGGTTAGTGTTAGGCTTTGGGCTAAAGCTAGATCTAGGGTTGGGGTTAGTGATAGTTTTAGGTCTAGGGTTAGTCTTATCGTAGGAGTGAGTTTAGTGCTAGTGTTAGGGTTAGGGCTAGAATTGAGCTATGAGTAGGTTTAAGGCTAGGATTAATTTTAGGGTTAGGGCTGTGGTAATCGCTAGGGTTGGAGTTAGGGCTAGGGATATGTTTAGGGCTAGGGCTAAAGTTGGTGTTAAGGTGAGGTGTAAGGTTAGGGTTAGTGTTACGGTTAGGGTAAGGTTAAAGCTATGGCTAG
Source organism: Sturnira hondurensis (assembly GCF_014824575.4). Classification (NCBI taxonomy): domain Eukaryota; kingdom Metazoa; phylum Chordata; class Mammalia; order Chiroptera; family Phyllostomidae; genus Sturnira; species Sturnira hondurensis. Next base: position 19,767 of record NW_028079256.1, on the reverse strand, counting down.
GGTTAGGGCTTGGTTTAGGACTAGAGTTAGGGCTAGAGCTAGAGCCAGGGTTAGGATTAGTGTTAGGGTTAGGTCTAGGGTTAGGGTTAGGTTTAGGGTTAGGCTTAGGGGTAGGGTTAATGCTAGGGGTAGTTTTAGGGTCAGGGCTATGTTTAGGGTTAGGATTAGAGCTAAAGCTAGGGTAAAATTATGGTTAGCATTTGGAGTAAAGCTAAAGCCAGAGCTAGGGTTAGGGTTAAGATTATGGTTAGGTTTAGGGCTGGGGCTAAAATTGTAGTTATTGTTATGATACAGTTATGGTTAGGTTTTGGGTTAGCGATATAGTTAGGGCTAGGTTAGAATTAGCTATAAGGTTAACTTTAGTGTTCGGGTTAGGGGTAGCGCTAAAGCTAGGGTTTGGGTTATTGTTAGGGTTAGGACTAGGGATAGTGTTAAGGTAAAGGCTAGGATAAGGGATATGGCTAGGTTTAGGTTAGGGCTAGGGTTAGGATTAGGTGTAGGGGTAGGTTTATCCTTGTGGCTAGGGTTAGGGCTAGAGTTAGTGATAGGGTTAGGGTTTGGGTTAGGGTTAAGGTTATGTCTAGGTTTAGTGTTAGGGTTAGGGTTGGAATGAAGATCAGGGCTTAGGCTAATGTTAGGGTTAGAATTAGATTTAGGGCCAGGGCTGGTAATAGGGTTAAGGTTAGGCTTAGGGTTACAGTTAGGGTAAGGGTTAGGGTTACGGCTAGCATTAGGTCTAGGGCTAGGTCTAGGCCTAAAGCTAGGGTTAGGTTTAGTTTTAAGATTAGGTATAGGGTTAGTTTTAGGGTTAAGGCTAGGTTTAATGCTCGGGCTAGGTTCAAGGTTAGAAGTAGGGTTAGGGTTACAATTAGGATTAGAACTAAAGCTCAAATAAAAGTTAGGGGTAGGGTCTGGAGTAGCGCTAAGACCAGAGCTAGGGTTAGGATTAGGATTATGGTTAGATTTAGGGCTAGGGATAAAATTATGGTTATGGTTAGGATACCGTTATGGTTAGGGTTCGAGTTAGTGATATAGTTAGGGCTAGGTTAGAATTAGCTATAAGGTTAGAGTTAGGGTTAGGGCTAGGGTTAGAGCTAGGGTTAGTGTTAGTGTTAGGGTTAGATCTAGGATTAGGCTTAAGGTTTGGGTAAGATTAGGGTTTTGATTAGGGTTATGGTTAGTGTTAGGATTAGGACTAGGGTTAACGTTAGGGTTAGGGCTAGAGCAAAAGCTCGTGTTAAGTTTATGGTTAGGCCTAGGGCTACAATTAGGGTTAAAGCAGGGCTGGGTTTAGTGTCAGGGTTAGGGTAAGGATTAGGATACATTTAGGGTTAGGTTTAGGCTGGGAGCTATGGTTTGGATTAGGGTTAACTTTTGGATTAGGGCTAGAACAAGGGCTAGGGCTCTCATTAGGTTTAGGATTTTGAGTAGTGTTAGGGTTAGGGCTATGGCTAGAGCTAGGGCTGGAGTTTTAGTTTGGGGTACATTTAGGGTTAGGGCTAGAACCAAGGCTAGGACTAGGGTTGCGATTAGATCTAGAGTTAAAGCTAGGGATATCATTAGGGTTCAGACTAGGGTTAGGATTAGGGTAATTGTGTGCGCTACACCTACAGCTAGGGTTAGTGTTAGGGTTAAGTCTAGGTTTAGGATTAGGGTTAGAGCTAGGGCTATTGTTAGTGTTTGGGTTAGTGTTAGGTTTAGGTTTATGACTAGGTTTATGACTAGGGTTAGGGTTTCGGTATGGGTTAAGGCTAGGGCTAGGCTTACAGTTTGGGTTAAGTTTTCAGTTGGAGATAGGGTTAGGGTTAGGGCTAGGTTTAGGGCTATGGCCAGTGTTAATATTAGGGTTAGGTCTTCTGTTAGGGACAGTATTAGGGATAGGGATAGGGATAGGGTTAGTGTTATGGTTAGGTTTAGAACTAGCGTTAGGATTAGGGATGGGGTTGGGGCTTGGCCTGGGGCTAGGACTAGAGCAAGGGTTAGGGTTCGTGTTAGGCTTAGGTCTAGGGTTAGGGTTAAGGTTAGGGCTAGGGTTAGGGTTTTGATTATAAATAGGGTTAGGGTTAGTGTTAGCACTAGGGTTAGTGTTACATTTAGGGCTAGAGGAAGAGCTAGGTTTAGGGTTAGTGTTAAGATTAGTTGTAGGGTTAGGGGTAGGGTTAGAATTATGGTTAGGTTTGGAATCAGGGTCAGGGCTAAGGCCAGGGCTAGGGTTAGGTTTAGTGTTAAGGCCAGGGTTAGAGTTAGGGTAAGGGCTGGCTTCAGGGTTAGGTATAAGGATAGGGTTAGTGTAAGGGTTCAGATACGTTTTGAGTTAGGGTTTGGGTGAGTCCTGGGTATAGGGTTAGGGTTCAGTTTAGGGTTAGGGCTAGGACAAGAACTATGGCTATAATTATGTATAGGTTTAGGATTAGAATGAGGGTTAGAGTTAGGGCTAGAACTAGGGTTAGAGTAATGGTTACAGTTAGTTTTAGGGCAAGAGCCAGGGCTAGGACTAGGGTTATGGTTAGGGCCAGGGTTAGGGCTAGTGCTANTTAGGGTTAGAGCTGGGATTAGGGCTACAGCTAGGCAGAGATTTAGAATTAGCATTAGAATTAGAGTTAGCATTGGGGTTAAGGTTAGGGCCAGGGTTATGACTAAGGCTATGGTTAGTGTTGGGATTCAGTCTAGTGTTAGGATTAGGGTAAGGCTTAAGGCTAGGGCTAGGGCTAGATCTCAGGTTAAGTTTTCAGTTAGGGTTAGGGCTAGGGTTAGGGCAAAGGCCAGTGTAGGTGTTAGGGTTAGGTCTAGGTTTAGGTTTAAGATTAGAGTTAGGGTGAGGGTTAGGGTAAGGGCTAGGGTTTGGGTTAAGAATCGGATTATGGTTAGGGCTATGATTAGGGGTATGGATAGGGTTCTGATTAGGGATAGGATTAGGGTTGTGGCTAGGGTTAGGGATAGGACCAGAGTTAGTGTTTGGGCTAGGGTTATTTTTTAGGGTTGAGGCTAGAGCAAGAGCTAGAGGTCAAATTATGGTTAGGGTTGTTTTTAGGGTAACAGTTAGGGTTACAGTCAGGTTTAGGATTAGAGCCATGGTTATGTTTAGGTTTAAGCCTAGGGTTAGGGCTAGGGTTAGGTTTAGAATGAGAGATAGAGTTAGGGCTAAAGCTAGGCTTATGGCTAGAATTAGGGTAAGGTTTAGGACTAGGGCTTGAGCTAGGTTTAATTTTAGGCTAATATCTAGGGTTAGGGTTAGCATTAGTGTTATATCTAGGGCTTCATCTAGGGCTAGGGTAGTGTACAATTTTAGTCTAGTGTCAGAGTTAATGTTAGGGCTAGGGTTAGGGTTAGTGTTAGGGTTAGGTCTAGGGTTAGGGTTAAGAATAGGGTCAGGGCTAGGGCTAGGATTAGGGTTAGGATTTCATTAAGGTTAGCGTTAGTGATAGGGTTAGTAGTAGGATTAGTGTTAGGGTTAATGTAAAGATTAGGACTAGGGCCAGGGTCAGAGATAAGTTTTGGTTTATGGCTAGGGGTGGGGCTAAGTTTTGTATTATGGTTAGGTTTATGGCTAGGGCTAGGGTTAGGGTTAGGGTTTTGGTTAAAGTTAGGGGTAGGGTTGGGGTTAAGTCTAGGGTTAGGAATAGGGTTAGGGCTAGGTCTAGATCTAGGGTTAGTTTTAGGTCTAGGTTTAGGGCTAGGGTCAGGGCTATGGTCAGGTCGAGATTTAGGGTTAGGATTAGGGTTAGGGCAGGGGTAAGGGTTAGGATTAGTGGTAGTTTTAGGGTTAGGGTTAGGGCTATGGTTAGGGCTAGAGCTAGGGTTGGTGTTAGGGTTAGGTCTATGGTTTTGATTAGTGTTATGATTAGGGGTAGGACTATGCTGAATTTTAGAATTAGGGCTAGGGTACAGGTAGGGTTTGGTTAAGTGTTAAGGCTGGGTGTAGGGCTAGGGTCAGTGTTAGGGTTAGGTGTAGGATTAGGGTTAAGTTTAGGGTTAGGGCTGGGGTTATGGTTAAGGCTAGGTTTGGGGCTAGGGCTAGAATTAGGGCTATGTTTAGAGTTAGTGTTAGGTTTAGGGTTAGGGCTAGTGTATGTTAGGTTTAGGGTTATTATTAGGGTTAGGGCTAGAGCTAGAGCTAGGGTTTGGGTTACTGTCAGGGTTAGGTTTTGGGTTAGAGCTAGCATTAAAGGTGGGGCTAGGGTTAGGGTTAGGACTAGGGTTAGGGTTAGGGTAAAGAATAGAGTTAGGTTTAGATTTTCAGCTAGGGCGAGGTTGAGGGTTAAGGCCTTGTCTTCAGTTAGAGTTAGAATTATGATTAGTGTTTGGGTTAAGGTAAGACTTAGGACTAGGGCTAGGGTTAGGGTTAGGGTATCATTTAGGGTTAGGGTTAGTGATAGGGTTAGGTGTAGAATTAGTTCTAGGGCTAGGGTTAGGGTCAGGCCTAGGAATAGCTTTAGGGTTAGGGCTAGTGCTAGGGCTACCATTAGGGATAAATTTTGTGGTAGGGCTGTGGTTAGGTATAGGTTTAGGGTTAAGGCTAGGGCTATAGCTAGAGCTAGGGTTCAGGTTAGTGTTAGGGCTAAGTCTAGGGTTATGGCTAGGGTTAAGTCTAGGGTTAGGGCAAAGTTTAAGTTTAGTGTTAGTGTTTGTGTTAGGGTTAGGTTTAGAGTTTGGTTAGGCTTAGGGTTAGGGTTAGGTCTAGGGTCACTGTTAGGGTTAGGGCTATGGCTATAGATAGTATTCGGGTTAGTGTTAGGGTTAGGTCGAGGGTTCGGTTTAGGGCTAGGCATAGGGCTATGGCTAGGCTTTGGTTTAGGATTAGGATTGGAATTAGAGTTAGCCTTAGTGTTAGGGTTAGGGCTAGTGTTATGACTGGAGCTAGGGTTAGTATTCGGGTTAGGTCTAATGTTAGGGTTCATGTAAGGGTTATGGCTAGTGTTAGTGTTAGAGTTATGAATAGAGCTACAACTAGGGTTAGGGTTAGTGTTTGGTTTCGGTGTAGGTTTAGGGTTAAGGTTAGAATTAGGGCTAAGTTTAGGGCTAGGATTATGGTTAGTAGGGTTAGGGCTAGGACAAGGGTTATGACTAGGGATAAGGTTTCAGGTAAGTTTTCAGTTAAAATTAGGGTTAGGTTTAGGGTTTGAGATAGGGTTAGGGTCAGGGTAGGGTTAAGTTTAGGTCTAGGGTTAGGGTTAATGTTTGGGATACGGTTAGTTTTAGGGTTAGGGCTAGATCTAGAGCTAGGTTTAGGGTTAGTGTTAGGGTCAGGTGTAGGGTTAGAGTTAAGGTTAGGGTTAGAATTAGGGTTAGGCTTGTAATTAGGATTAGTGTTAGGGTTAGGTTTAGGACTAGGGTTGTTGTTAGGGTTTGGACTAGAGCTAGAGCTAGGTTTCAGTTTAATGTTATGAATAGGTCTCGGGTTACAGGTAGGTTAGAATTAGGACTATGTTTAGGGCTGGGGTTAAATCTAGGGTAAGGTATAGGGTTAGGGCTAGCGTTTGGATAAGGGTTATGGTTAGAGGTAGAGCTAGGGCTAGTTTTAGGCTTAGGTGTAGGGTTAGGGTTAGGTTAAGGTCTAGAGCTTTGGTTAGGGATAGGGTAGTGTAAGGTTTAAATCTAAGGTTAGGGTTTTTGTTAGGGCTAGGACTAGGGCTAGGTGTAGTGTTAAGGTTAGGTCTAGGGTTACGGTTAAGGTTAGGGTTATGGCTGGGTTAGGTCTACAGCTGGATTTAGGGTTAGAACTAGAATAAGTGTTAGGGGTAGAGTTAGGGAAAGGGCTAGGGCATGGTCTAAAGTTAGGGTTAGGGTTACAGTTAGGGCTAGGTCTAGGGTTATTGTTTGTGCTAAAGTTAGGTCTAGGGCTTGGGCTATGATTATTCTTAGGGTTAGGTTTTGAGTTAGGGAGAGTACTAGTTCTAGGGTAAGGTTTAGGGTTAGAAATAAGGCTGTGGTTAGGGGTTAGGGCTATGGTTATGGTTAGGATTAGGATTAGGGCTAAGAATAAGGTTATTGCTAGGGTAAGTATTAGGGTTATGTTTAGGGTTAGTGCATGGGTTAAGTTTAGTGTTAGGGTTAAGGCTAGGTTTTTGTTTAGGTTTAGGGCCAGAGTTAGTGTTAGGGTTAGGGAAAGGGCAAGAGGTAGGGTCAGGGTTAGTGTTAGGTTTAGGTCTTGGGTTGGGGTTAGAATCAGGGCTAGGGTTAGGGGTAAGTCTAGGGTTAGGGCTAGGATTAGTGCTAGGGCTTTTATAAGGGCTAGGATTATTATTGGTGTAAGGTTAGGGTTAGGTCTAGGTTTGGGGTTAGGATCAGGGCTAAGGTTAGGTGTAAGGCTAAGGTTAGGGCTAGGGTAAGGGCTAGGGCTAGGGTAAGGGCTAGGATTATGATTAGGTTTAGGATTAGGGTTAGGGCTAGGCTTAGGTTTAAGGTTTCGTTTATGGTAAGGGTTAAGTTTAAGTTTAGGACTAGAGTTAAAGCTAGGGCTAGGGTGAGAGTTAGGGTTAGTGTTAGGGCTAGGGTGATGGCTAGGGCTAGAGCCAGAGTTAGGGTTAGTGTTAGGGTTAGGTCTAGTGTTAGAGTAAGACGTAGAATTAGGTGTAAGGCTGGGGTTAGGTTTATGACTAGGGTTAGGATTAGTTTTAGGGTTAGGTTTAGGGTTAGGGCTATGGTTAGGGTTAGGGCTGGAGCTAGAGCTAGGGTTCGTGTTAGTCTTAGGGTTAGGTCCAGGGGTATGGTTATGGTTATAGTTAGGGTTAGGTCCAGGATTGGGTTTATTATCAGGGTCAGGGCTAAGGCCAGGTTTAGGTTTAGGATTAGGGTTGAAGACAGTGTTAGGGTTAGGGTTAGGGATACATTCAGGGTTAGGTTTAAGGTTAGAGTTAGGATAATGTTTAGGATATATTTAGGGTTAGGGTTTGGGTGAGGGCTATGTTTGGGGTTAGGCTTAGGGCTAGGGCCAGTGTAGGTGTTAGGGTTAGTTCTAAGGTTAGGGACAGGATTAGGGCTATGGTTAGGCTATGGTTAGTGTTAGGGTTAGGATTAGGATTAGGTATAGTGTTAGTTTAGAGTTAGGGCTAGAGGTAGAGCTAGACTTAAGGTTAGTGTCAGGTTTAGGTCTACGGTTATGCTTAGGGTTAGGATTACAGCTAGGGTTAGGGCTTGGGCCAGGGCTAGAGCTAGGGTTAGGGTTAGTGTTAGGGTTAGATTTAATGTTAGGGCTAGTGTTAGGGTTTTGATTAGGGTTAGGGTTAGAACTAGGGTTAGTGTTTGGGTTAGGCCAGAGCAAAATCTAGGGCTAGGGTTAGTGTTAGGTTTACGTTTATCGTTAGGGTTAGGTTTAGGTTTAGGGCTAAGGTTAGGGTTAGTATGTCGTCAGGGGTAACCCTGGGTTATTGTTAGAGTTTGGGTTAGGGTTAGGATACGTTTAGGTTTAGGGTTAGACTTAAGGCTTGAGCTATGGTTATTATTAGGGTTAGGGTTAGAGTTAGAATTAGGTCTAGGGCTAGTTCTAGGGTAGGGTTTAGTTTTAGGATTAGAAATAAGGCTGCAGTAGGGGTCAGGGCTAGGGTTATGGTTAGGGTTAGAATCAGGGTAAGGTCTAAGGTTATGGTCAGGATTAGGATTAGTGCTAGAAATAGGGTGATTTATAGTGTAAGTGTTAGGGTTACATTTAGGGTTAGGGCAAGGGTTAAGTTTAGTGTTAGGGTTACTGTTAGGGTTAGGCTTTGTTTAGGTTTAGAGTTAGGGCCAGGGTTAGTGTTAGGGTTAGGGCTAGGGCTAGGCTAGAACTAGGATGAGGATCAGTGTTAGGTTTAGGTCCAGGGTTGGGTTTGGGCTCAGGGATAGGGTTATGTGTAAGGCTGGGGTTAGGGCTAGGGTTAGGTTTAGAACTAGAGTTACATCTAGCACTATGGTGACGATTAGCAATAGGGCTAGGATTAGAGCTAGAGCTAGGGTAAGGGCGAGGTTTATAATTAGTGTTAGGGTTAGATTTATAGCTAGGGTCTGGGTTAGGCCTAGGGTTTGAGTTAGGGCTAGATTTAGGCTTAAGGTTTCATTTATGGTAAGGGTTAGGGTTAAGTTTAGGGCTGGAATTAAAGCTAGGGCTTGGGTGAATTTTAGGGTTAGGGTTCGGGCTAAAGTTAGCGCTAGGGCTAGGGCTAGAGCAAGAGTTAGGGTTAGTGTTAGGGTTAGGTCTAGGGTTAGGGTAAGGGCTAGGATTAGGTGTAGGGCTAGGGTGAGGTTAACAACTAGGGTCAGGGTTAGTTTTAGGGTTAGGGTTAGGGGTAGAGCTAGAGCTAGGGTTCAGGTTTGTGTTAGCTTTAGGTCTAGTGTTGGGGTTAGGGTTAGGGCTAGGGTTAATGTTAGGGCTAGAATTAGGGTTAGGGCTAGTGTCATTGTTAGGGTAAGAGTTGGGGTTAGGGTTAGAATCATGGTTAAATCTAAGTCTATGGTTAGAGTTAGGATTAGGGCTGGGGATAGCTTTTTTGATAGGGTATGTATTAGGGTTACATTTCAGGTTAGGGCAAGGGTTGTTTTTCGTGTTAGGGTTAGGATTTTCATTAGGTTTAAGGTTAGGGTTAGGGCTACAGCTAGGGTTAGGATTAGTGTTAAGGTTAGGTCTAAGGCTAGGTTTAGGGTTAGGGTAAGGGTTAAGGCTAGGGATAGACCTAGAGTTTGGGTTAAGTTTTCTGTTAGGGTTAGGGTTAAAGTTAGGGTTAGGGCTAGGGTTAGGTCTAGGTCCAGGGTTAGTGCTAGGGTTAGGTCTAATGTTAGGGACAGTATTAGGGCTAAGGATAGGGCTAGGTTTAGTGTTATGGTTAGATTTAGGCCTAGGGTTATGATAGGGTATAGGGTTCATGCTTGGGCTAGGGCTAGGGCTAGAGGTAGATTCAGGGTTAGTGTTAAGGTTAAGTCTAGGGTTAGGGTTAGGGCTAAGGCCAGGTTTAGGATTAGGTTCAGGATTAGGGTTAAGACCAGGATTAGGGTTAGGCCTAGCTTCAGGGTTAGGTATAAGGATAGGGTTAGTGTAGGGGTTCGGATAAGTTTAGAGTTCGGGTTTGGGTGAGTACTGGGTTTAGGGTTAGGGTTCAGTTTAGGGCTAGGGCTAGGGACAGAACTACAGCTAGAATTACATACAGGTTTAGTATTAGAGTTAGGGTTAGGGTTAGGGTTAGGACTAGGGTTAAAGTAAAGGTTACAGTTAGGGTTAGGGCAAGAGCCAGGGGTAAAAGTAGGGTTATGGTTAGGATTAGGTTTTGGGCTAGGGCTAAATTTTTTGTTAGGCTAAGGATTCTGGTTAAGGCTAAGGTTAGGGCTAGTGCTCAGGCAAAGGTTTGGGTTAGGGCTAGAGTTAGGGCTACATTTAGGATTAGATTTAGGATTAGGGTTAGGGCTAGGATCATTGTTAGGGGTTGGTTTAGAGCTAGAGCTAGGGTCTGGTTAGTGTTAGGGTTAGGTCTAGGGCTACAGTTAAGGTTATATTAGGGCTAAGCTTAGGGCTAGGGGTATGGTTAGGGGTAGGGGTAGCGTTAGGGTTAGGGCTAGGGTGAGGGTCAGGGTTATGGCCAGGTCTTGTTTGGGCCTAGAGTTAGTTTTAGAGTTAGGTCTAGGGTTAGGGTTAAGGTTAGGGTTAGGGCTAGGGTTAGGGCTATGGGTAGGGTTAGAATTACAGCTAGGATTAGGGTTAAGGGTAGAATTAGGGTCAGGGCTAGGGCAATGTCTGGTGTTAGGGTTAACATTAGGGTTAGGGCTAGGGCTAGGGCTAGGTCTATGGTTAGTGTTAAATTTAGGTCTCGGGTTAACGTTATGGCTTGGGCTATGGTTATTTTTGAGGTTAGGGTTAGCATTAGGGTAAGGGTTAGGTTTAGGGCTAGAGATAGGTCTAAAGTAAGGTTTTGGTTTGGGGCAAGGGATAAAGCCATGATTACATTTAGGGCTATGGTTAGGGTTATGGCCAAAATAGGGTATGGTCTAGGGCTGTAGTTAGGGTTAAGATTAGGGCTATTGATAGGGTAAGAGTTAGGGTGATGTTTAGAGTTAGGTCAAGGGGTAAGTTTAGTGTTAGGGTTAGGGTTAGTGTTAGGGTTTGGATTTTGGTTAGATTTAGAGTTAGGGTTAGGGTTAGGGCTAGGGCCTGAGCTAGGATGAGGGTTAGTGTTGGGATAAGGTCTAGTGTTAGGTTTAGGGTAAGGGTTAAGGCTAGGTTTAGGGCTAGGGCTTGGTTCAAGGTTAGGACTAGGGTTAGGTTTAGGATCAGGTTTAGGGTTAGGATTAGAGCTAAAGCTAGGGTAAAAGTTAGGGTTAGTGTTTCAAGTAGGTCTAAGGCCATAACTAGGGTTAGGGTTAGAATTAGGGTTAGGCTTAGGGCTAGGGCTAAAATTATGGTTATGGTTAAGTTTATGGCGAGGGTTAACATTTAGGCCAGGGTTAAGTTTAGGGTTAGGGTTACAGTTAGGGTTAGGTTTAGGGTTTAGTCTTAGGGTTAGGTCTGAATTTAAGGTTAGGGTTAGGGTTAAGGCTGTGTTGGGTTTAGGTCTAGGGTTAGTGTTAGGCTTTGGGCTAAAGCTAGAGCTAGGGTTGGAGTTAGTGTTAGTTTTATGTATAGGATTAGTGTTAGGGTAAGGGTGAGATTAGTGTTAGTGTTAGGGTTAGGGCTAAGATTGACCTATGGGTAGTGTTAAGGCTAGGATTAGGTTTAGGGTTAGGGCTATGGTAATCACTAGGGTTGGAGTTAGGTCTAGGGATATGTTTAGGGCTAGGGCTAGTGTTGGTGTTAGGGTGAGGTGTAGGTTTAGGTTTAGTGTTAGGGTAAGGTTAAAGCTCTAGCTAGGGTTAGGGCTAGAACTAGAGCTACGGTTAGGATTAGTGTTAGGGTTAGGTTTAGGTTTAGTGTTAGGCTTAGGGCTAGGGTGAAGTTTAGGCATAGTTTTGTGGCCAGGGCTAGGGTTTTTGTTAGGGTGAGGCCTAGGGTTAAAGTTAGTGTTAAGTTTAGGGCTAGGGTTAGGTTTAGGGTTAGGGCTGAGGTTAGTGTCAGGGTTAAGAATAAGGCTAGTAGTATGGTTAGGATTATGATTAGGTCTAGAATTAGAGTTAGAGCTAGGACTAGTGTTAAGGTTAGGTTTTCATTTAGGGTTAGGTGTAGGGTTAGGGCTAAGTTTAGGGTTAGGGTTATGTCTAGGTCTGGAGCCCGAGCTATGGTTAGGATTAGTGTTAGGATTATGCATAGGGTTTGTGTTAGGATTACAGCTATGCTTAAGGTTTAGTCTGGGGTTAAATTTAGTATTAGGGTTAGGTTTATGGTTGGGGTTAAGATTAGGGTTAGGGTTAGGGCTGAATTTAGGGTTAGGGTTACTTCTAGGGTCAGTGTTAGGGTTTATACTAAAGCTAGAGCTAGGGTTGGCTTTTTTTGGTATTAGGTCTAGGGTTAAGTTTAGGGTAAGATGAGGTTAGTGTTAGCGTTAGGGTTAGGGCTAAAGTAGAGCTAAGGTAGGGTTAGCTTTAATAAACTAAAAATATTTTTAACACTTCCCCTAACCCTAGTCCTAGCCCTAACCCTAACCCTAACACTAAAAATACCCCTAGTTGTAACAGATTAGGTTTAGGTTTAGGGTTAGTGTTAGAATTAGGTCTAGGGCTAGGGACAGAGCTATGGTTAGGTTTAGTGTTAGGATTAGGTATAGGGTTTGTGGTAGGGTTACAGCTAGGTTTAGGTCTAGGCCAGGGTTAGGTTTAGAATTAGGGTTAGATTTATATTTAGGGTTAGTGTTAGCGTTAGGTCTGAATTTAGGGTTAGGGCTAGGGTTAGTGTTAGAGTTTGGACTAAAGCTAGAGCTAGGGTTGGCTTAGTTTTAGTATTAGGTCTAAGGTTAAGGTTACTGTTATGGGTGAGGTTAATATTATTTTTAGGGCTAGGGCTAAAATCGGGCTAGGACTAGGATTTGAGCTAAGATTAGGTTTAGGGTTAGGGCTATGTTAAGGGCTAGGGTTAGGGTTAGGTTTAGCATTAGGATTAGGATTAGGGTTAGGACTAGGGTTAGTGTTTGGGTTAGGCTAGAGCAAAAGCTGGGGCTAGGGTTTGTGTTAAGTGTAGGTCTATGTCTAGGGGTAGGAGTAGGGTTGGGTCAGGACTAAGGTTAGGGTTAGTATCTCGTCAGGGCTAAGCCTGGGTTAGGTTAGTTTTAGGGTTATGGTTAGGTTTAGGGTTAAGATATGTTTAGGTTTAAGGTTTGCATGTGGGCTAGATTGGGCTATGGTTAGGTTTAAGGCTAGGGTTACTTTTAGGGTTAGGGCTAGAGATGGAGCTAATGCTTGGGTTACTGATCAGGTTAGTTTTAGGGTTATGGTTAGAATACAGATAGGTTTAGGATTAGAGCCAAGGTTATGGCTAACTTTAGGTCTAGAATTAGGGTTAGGGCAAGGGTTAGGTTTAGGGCTAAAGCCAGGATTACAGCTATGGTTAGGGTAAGGATTCAGGTTGGGTCTATGGGTAGGGTTAATTTTAGGCTAAATTCTATGGTTAGGGTTAGGGTTAGGTCTAGGGCTTTGGCTAGGGTAGGGTTGTGTAAGGTTTAAGTCTAGGGTTAGTGTTAGGGTTAGGGCTAGGGTTAGTGTTAGGGTTATGTCTAGGGTTAGGGTTAAGTTTAGTGTTAGGGCTAGGCCTAGGTTTAAGGTGAGGATTTCATTAAGGTTATTGTTAGGGATAGGTTTAGGAGTAGGACTGGCATCAGGGTTAATGTTAAGATTAGGACTAGGGCTACGGTTAGGGTTAGGCCTAGAATTAGCTTTAGGTTTAAGGTTATGGCTAGAGCCAGGGTTAGGGATAAGTTGAGGGTTAGGGCTAGGGCTAGGGCTAGAGCTAGGTTTTATGTTATGGTTAGGGATACAGCTAGGGTTAGGGTTAGAGTATGGTTTTGGTTAGGCTTAGGGTTGGTGTAAGAGCTAGGGTTAAAGCCAGGGTTAGGGCCGGGGCTCAATGAAGGGTTAGGGTTAGGTCCAGGTTTATGTTTAGGGTTAGGCTAGTGTTAGATCTAGATTCAGGGTTAGGGTGAGGGTTAGGGCAAGGGTTACGACTAGGATTAGGGTTAAGGTTAGGGTTAGGGGTAGTTTTAGGGGTAGGTTCAGGATTAGGTTTAAGTTTATATTTATGGTAAAAATTAGGATACTTTTAGGGTTAGGGTTATGGTGAGTACTAGGGTATGGGTTACACTTAACCTTAGGGTTATTACTAGGGTAAGAACTACTGCTAGAATTATGTTTAGGGTTAAAGATAGTTTTAGGGTTAGGGTTAGGGCTATGGTTAGTGTTAGGTTTAGGGCTAGAGCTAGGGTTCGTGTTAGTATTACAGTTAGGTCTATGTTTATGTTTAGGGTTAGGGTTAGGGAGAGGGTTAGGTCCAGGGTTGGGGTTAGTACCAGGGTCAGGGCTGAGGCTAGGGTTAGGTTTAGGTTTAGGGTTAGGGTTAAAGACTGGGTTAGGGTTAGGGCTAGGTAGATGGTTAGGTTTAAGGTTAGGGTTATGATAAGTTTTAAGATATGGTTAGGGTTAGGGTTTGGATGAGGGCTAGGTTTAGGTTTGGGGTTAAGGTTAGAATTATGTGTGGGTCTAGGGCTAAGTCTACGGTAAGTTTTAGGGTTAGGGTTAGGGATAAGGCTACACTTAGGTTTAGTTCTTGGTTTAGGGTTAGGGATTAGAATAAGGATAAGGTCAAAGGCTATCGTTATGTTTGGGATTAGGGCTAGGGATAAGGTTATTTAATAGGGTAAGGGTTAGGGTTAAGTTTAGGGTTAGGACAAGGTTGAAGTTCAATATTAGTATTAGGGTTAGGGTTAGGCTTAGGGTTTTGGTAAGGTTTAGGGTTAGGATTAGGTCTAGGGTTAGTTTTAGGGTTAGGGATAGGGCTACGGCAATAGCTACCATTAGGGTTAGTGTTAAGGCTAGGTCTAGGGTTAGGGTTAAGGCTAAGCTTAGGGCTACTGCTAGGCTTATGTTAAGGATTAGGATTAGATTTAGAGTTAGTCTTAGTGTTAGGGTTAGGGATAGGGTTACCACTAGGGTTAGGGTTAGTGTTATGGTTAGGTTTAATGTTAGGGTAAGGTCTAATTTTAGGGTTAGTGTAAGGTTTATGGCTAGGGTTAGTGTTAGAGTTATGAATAGAGCTTGAGCTAGGGTTAGGGTTAGTGTTTGGTTTAGGTCTAGGGTTAAATTTAGGGTATGGCTAGGGTTAGGACCAGGGTGAGGGCCAGGGAGAGGAGGAGGATTAGGGTAAGGGTAAGGGTTGAGGCTAGGGATAGGGCTAGAACTTGGTTAAGTATTCAGTTAAAATTAGGTTTAGGGAAGGGTTCAAGCTAAACATAGGGCCAGGGATAGGGTTAGGGTAGAAATAGTGTTAGCTTTAGGGTAAGGGCTAGAATTAAAGCTAGGGTTATGGTTAGTATTAAGGTTAAGTCTAGAGTAAGGGTTAAGTTTAGAACTAGGGTAAGGCTTTTTTAGTTTTAGGGTTATGGTTAGGGAAAGGATCATTGTTAGTGCCAGGGTTACGGTTTGTGCAAGAGCTAGGGCTAGGGTAAGTGTTAGGGTTAGTTCTAGGGTTAGGATTAGGGTTAGGTCTAGGGTTGGGGTTAGTATCAAGGTAAGGGCTAAAGATAGGCTTAGGTTTAGGTTTGGGTTAAAGACAAGGTTAGTGTAATGGTTAGGTCTAGAGTTAAGCTTAGGGTTATGATTAGATCTAGGGTTAGGGCTTGGGCTTGGGCTAGGTCTCAAGATAGGGTTAGAGTTGGTGTTAGGGTTAGGTCTAGCATTAGGGTTAAGGTTAGATCTCGTGTTAGCCTTGTCATCAGGTTTACGGTTATGGTTAGGGTTAAGATTAGGGTTAGGACTAGGGTTATTGTTAGGGTTTGGATAGAGCTAGAGCTTGGTCTCAGGGTAGTGTTAGGGTTAGGTCTAATATTATGTTTAGGGTTAGAATTAGGGCTAAGTTAGGGCTAGGTTTAGGTCTAGGGTTAGAGCTAGGGTTAGGGTTAAGGCTAGTGGTAGGGTTAGGGCAAGGGTTAGGGTTATGGCTAGAGTTAGGGTAAGGTTTAGAGGTAGGGCTAGGGCTAGGGTTAGTTTTAGGCTTAGGTTAGGGTTAGGTTTAAGGTTAGTTCTAGGGCTTGGGCTAAGGCTAGGATAGTGTAAGGTTTAAGTCTAGTGTTTGGGTGTTGGTTAGGGCTAGGAATAGGGCTAGGCTAGTGTTAGGGTTAGGTCTAGGGTTAAGATAAGGTTCACGGCAGGGGTTAGGGTTACAGATAGAATTAGAGCTAGAGTTAGGATAAGTGGTAGGTGTAGAGTTCCGGTGAGGGTTAGGGAAATGTGTAAAATTACAGTTAGGATTATGGTTAGGGCTAGGACTGGGGTTATCCTTTGTGCTAAAGTTTAGCCTAGGGTTAGGGTTAGGGCTTTGGCTGTGATTATTGTTTGGGTTAGGGTTAGGTTTAAAGTTAAGGATGGGGCTAGTGCCAGGGTAAGGTTTAGTTTTATGGTTAGAAATAAGGCTGTGGTTATGCTTTAGGGCTAGAATTATAGTTTGGGTTGGAATCAGGGTAAGGTATAAGGTTATGATTAAGATTAGGATTAGGGCTACGAATAGGGTTATTGATATGATAAGTGTTAGGGTTATGTTTAGGATTAGAACACAGTTTAAGTTTAGTGTTAGAGATAGGGTTAGGATTTTGGTTAGGTTTAGAGTTAGGGTTAGGGCCAGGGTTAGTTTTAGAGCTAGGGCTAGGGCTAGAACTAGTGTGACAGTTAGTATTATGTTTAGGTCTAGGGTTGGGGTTAGGGTTACAACTAGGGTTAAGGGTAAGGGTAGGGTTAGGGCTACGGATAGGTATAGAACCAGATTTACAGCTAGCACTAGAGTGAGGGTTAGGGTTAGGGCTAGGCTTAGGGTAAAGGCTAGGATTATGGCTAGAGTGAGGGTTAGTTTTAGGGCTAGGGTTAGGGTTAAGGTTGGGGCTGCGGTTATGTTTAGGGTAAGTTTTAGGGTTAGGATTAGGGATAAGGCTACAGTTAGCTTTAATGCTGGTTTAGAGTTAAGGTTAGAATCAGGGTAAGGTGTACAGCTATGGTTATGGTTGGGATTAGGGCTATTAATAGGGTTATTAATTGGGTGATGGTTAGGGTTATGTTCAGGTTTAGGGCAAGGGTGACGTTTGGTGTTAGTGTTAGGGTTAGGTTTAGTGTTTTGGTTAGGTTTAGGGTTAGGGTTAGGTGTAGGCTTAGTGTTAGTGTTATAGCTATGGCTATGTAGGATTAGGGTTAGTGTTAATGTTAGGTCCATGGTTAAGGTTAGGGCTAGGCTTAGGGCTACAGCTAGACGTAGGTTTAGAATTAAGATTAGAGTTAGAGTTAGCCTTAGTGTTAGGGCTAGGAATAAGGTTACAACTAGGGCTAGGGTTAGTGTTAGGGTTAGGTCTAATGTTAGTGTTAGGTCTAATTTTGGGGTTAGTAGAAGGTTTAGGTCTAGGGTTAGTGTTAGTGTTAGAGGTATGAATAGAGCTTGAGCTAGTGTTAGGGGTATAGTTAGTGTTTTGTTTAGGTCTAGATTAGGTTTAGGGCTAGGGTTATAGCTTGAGTTAGAGCTAAGGCCACAGGTAATACGAGGACTAGGGTTAGGGTAAGGGTTAAAGCCAAGGGCTAGGGCTAGAACTTGGGTTAAGTTTTTAGTTATAATTATGTTTAGGGAAGGGTTTGAGCTAAGGTTAGGGCCAGGGATAGGATTAAGGTAGAAATAGGGTTAGCTTTAGGGTTAAGGCTAGATCTAGAGCTAGGGTTACAGTTAGTGTAAGGTTAGGTCTAGGGTAGGGTTAAGGTTAGAACTAGGGTAAGGCTTTATTAGATTTAGGGTTAGGGTTAGGGTTAGGTCCAGAGTCAGTGTTAGTATCAAGTTTAGGGCTAAGGCTAGGGTTAGGTTTAGGTTCAGGTTTCAGGTTAAAGACAGAGTTAGTGTTAGTGTAAGGGTTAGGTCTAGGATTAGGGTTAGGGTTAGGATTAAAGAAAAGTTTAGGGCTTGGGCTAGGGATAGGTCTAGAGCTAGGTTTAGGGTTAGTGTTAGGGTTAGGTCTAGGGTTAGGGTAATGGTTAGAACTAGAGTTAGGCTTGTCATTCGGTTTAAGGTTATGGTTAAAGTTTGGGTAAGGTTAAGGCTTAGGGTTAGGGCTAGGTTTATTGTTAGGGTTTGAGTAGAGTTAGAGCTAGGTTTCAGGGTAGTGTTAGGGTTAGGTCTAGTGTTACAGTTATCGTTAGAATTAGGACTAAGTTTAAGGCTAGGGTTAGGTGTAGGGTTAGGGCTAGGTTTCGGGTTAAGGGTAAAGGTAGGGTTAGGGTAAGGGTTAGGTTTATGGCTAGGGTTAGGGTAAGGTTTAGGGGTAGGGTTAGGGCTAGGGCTAGAGTTAGTTATAGGCTCAGGTTAGGGTTGGGTTTAGGGTTAGTCCTCTGGCTTGAGCTAAGGCTAGGGTTGTGTAAGGTTTAAGTCTAAAGTTCGGGTTTCGATTAGGGGTAGGACTAGGGCTGGGGCTAGTGTTAAGTTTAGGTCCAGGGTTAAGGATAGGCTTATGGCTGGGGTTAAAGTTACAGATATAATTAGGGTTACAGCTAGTATAAGCGGTAGGTGTAGAGTTCCAGGGAGGGGTAGGGCAAGGTGTAAATTTAGGGTCAGGGTTATGGTTAGGCCTAGGTCTGGGGATATAATTTTTGCTAAAGTTTTGTTTAGGTTTAGGATTAGGGCTTGGGCTATGGTTATTGTTTGGGTTAGGGTTAGGTTTAGAGTTAAGGCTAGGGCTAGTGCCAGGGTACGCTTTAGGTTTAAGGTTAGAAATAAGGCTACAGTTAGGGGTTAGGGCTAGTGTTAGGGTTAGGGTTAGATTCAGGATGAAGTCTAAGGTTATGGTTAGGATTGTGATTAGGGATAAGAATAGGGTTATTGATAGGGTAAATGTTAGAGTTATGTTTAGGTTTAGGGCACGGTTTAAGTTTAGTGTTAGGAATAGGTTTAGTATTTCAGTTATGTTTAGGGTTAGGGTTAGGGCCAGGGTTAGTGTTACGCCAAGGGCAGGGCTAGAGCTAGGGTGAGGGTCAGCATTATGTTTAGCTCTAGGGTTGGGGTTAGGGCTAGTGTTAGGTGTAAGGCTAAGATTAGGGCTAGGGTTACGTTTCGAACTAGATTTACAGCTAGCACTAAGTGAGGTTAGGGTTAGGGCTAGAATTAAACCTAGGCCTAGGGTAAGGGTGAGGATTATAATTAGGGTTAGGGTTAGTGTTGTAGCTTGGGTTAGGGCTAGGGCTAATCAAAGAGTTGGGTTTGTGTTAGGGATAGGTCTAGAGTTAGGGTAAGGGCTAGAATTTGGTGTATTCTAGGGTTAGGTTTATGGCTATTGTCAAGGTTACTTTTAGGGTTAGGGTTAGGGCCATGGTTAGACTTAGGGTTAGGCCTGGAGCTAGAGCCAAGGTTCGCATTATTGTTAGGGTTAGGTCTAGGTTTAGGGTTATGGTTAGGGTTAGGTTTAGCCCTAACCCTAACCCTAAACCTAACTAAAACACTAAACCTAGCCCTAACTCTAAACCTGACACTAAACTCCACTCTTGCCCTAACCCTGAATGTAACCCTAACCATTACCCTATTAATAACCCTATCACTAGCACTAATCCCAGCCATAACCATAGCCTTAGACCTTACCCTTATTCTAACCTTAACCCTAAACCAAACACTAAAGCTAACCATAGCCTTATCCCTAAACCTAACCCTAAAACTTACCCTAGACCTAGCTGCAGCCCCAACCCTAACCATTACCCAAACACTAACCCAAAACCTAGCCCTCACCCAAACCCTAACCTTAAACATATCCTAAATCTTATCCTAAACCTACCCTTAAATTTAACCCTGAACCTAGTACTAAACCTAAACCTAACCCTGTCTTTAACCCTAACCCTAAACCTAAACAGAACCGTAGCCTTAGCCCTGACCCTGATACCCCAAACCTGGACAAAATCCTAACCCTAACCCTAACCGTAGACCTAACTAAAACTAACATGAAATCTAGCTATAGCTATAGCCCTAATATTAAAACAAACCATACCTCTAAACCTAACCCCAAAACTAACCCTAACCCTAGCCGTTAACCTAACCCTGGTCCTACACCTAATCCTAGCTCTTACCCTAACTCTAGACCTAACCCTGACACAAACCCAAAATCTTGCTCTACCCCTAGCCCTAAATCTAGCCCTAAACCTAACTCTCACACACACAGCCTAGCCCTAGCTTTAACTCCATCCCTAAACCTAACCCTAAGCCTAACACTAAACAAAACCTTAAGCCTAATTCTAGCCCTAACTACAACACTAACCCTAACCATAACCCTAGCATGAACACTAACCCTAACCAAAATCATAATCTTAGCCTTTACCCTAGGCCTAGCCCTAACCTAGCCTTAGCCCTAACACTCAACATAGAGCTACCTGTAACTAGTTCTAAACCTAACTTTAGACCTAACTTTACCCTTACCCCTAACCCTAGCTGTAACCCTAACTCCAACACTAGGCCTAAACCTAACACTAACCCTCACCCTAACTCTAGCCCTAGCACTAGTCCTAACACTAACCCTAACACTAACCCTGGCCCTAATCCTAGCCCTAAAACTAACCAAAGTCGTAACACTATCCATAACACTAAACTTTAACTGTGTTCTAATCCTAAAAATAACCCAAACACTTATCATATCAATAACCCTATTCCTAGCACTAATCCTAATCCTAACC
>NW_028079255.1:0-654 GCF_014824575.4 Sturnira hondurensis | reverse complement strand
CTCTGCTAAAGCCACATGCCTCTCTCCCAGGCACTCTCTCAGAGAAGCAGCCCCCAATTCCAGCCTGGTTTTCCTCCACTCACTTCTCCCTGGCCCAAAACTTGGCCACAGCTATTTAACTTATCTATGAAACCAGTTAAAGGTTATAGATATGTTAAATAACCATTCCAGAGGTTAGCTGCAAAACTATTGCTATGCAAAACAGCTCTCAATGGCCCTGTTCCATTCATCCCTTCCCCCAACTGACACCTTGGGGGGGGGGGTGAGGACATCTTAATATTTCCTCCAATATTCCTGTACACTTTGAGTTCTGGACACCATTCCAAATCTTTTCTGAGCCCCACCCTGGCTGCACCCTGTATCACCCTGACTAGGAATCGAACCGGTGACCCTTTGGTTCACAGTCTGTGCCCAATCCACTGAGCTACACAAGCCAGGGCTGGCCCTTGACCATTTAAACCCACCATCTCTAACATCAGTTCCAGGGCCCATAGTCTCTAGTGCATTCTGCTTTGGTAAGCAGAAGGGAGGAGTAGCATTGGTTTTGTTCTTAAGAATGAATGAGAAATAATAGTAACACAAAGACTTTGGGTTTAGACTCGGATTTGAATCCCTGTTCTGCTATTTATTAACTACACGTAGGTTTATTTGCCC
>NW_028079254.1:0-694 GCF_014824575.4 Sturnira hondurensis | reverse complement strand
AAACTGGCCTGCAACCTAAGCATGTGCCCTGACTGGGAATCGAACCGCGATCATCTGGTTCACAGGCCCGCGCTCAATCCACTGAGCTACACCAGCCAGGGCCAGAAACACTAGTAAATTCTTAATAAATGTTTTCTAGTGAGGGTAACAGCCTGGAGCCTGACTTTTGGGTTCTGGATTCGCCACTTAACCAGCTGTTTGATCTCCAGGAAGATGTTCACCTCCTGCCCTTCAGCCTCCCCTTTGTGATGACACTAACCACCTGGACGAGGGCTGCTGGGAGGATCGTGTGCGGCATAAGCATGACTTTCTGCACACAATGTGTGCTACCTGAATGCTAGCTTGTACTGAAAATAAGGAAACCTCACAACAGTCCAATTAGGCTTTTTTTTTAAATATAATTTTTATTTAATTCTTGTTCAAGTACAGGTTTCTGTCTTATATTCCCAACCCTGCCCGCCCCCCACCCCATGCTCCCCGCCTCCCTCCCCTTTCCACCCCCCACCCTTAGTTATAGGCTTTTATAGATTATTCTATGGCTTTCAAGTAAAATGACAATCAAAATGTGTAAGTAGCTGATCAAGTTGGCTTAACAAATTCCATGATCTGAAATTCAAGCACACAATTTCTGGTTCTAATCTTACTCCACGAGGTCTCCCTAAGGTCCAGCAAAAATTGCCTTCTTGGAAACTCA
>NW_028079253.1:0-1382 GCF_014824575.4 Sturnira hondurensis | reverse complement strand
AGACCCCATTCCCTCCATCTCCTCTGCTCCCCTGTAGGCTTTATTGCTCCTGACTTCTGGTCATTTCAGTGCTTAGCAGACCCTCTAGAAAGCAGGTTCATGAAGTCGATGGACCGGATCGATTAATAAAATGATTCTATCAGTCAGGTTTTCTGCCCGTGAAAGACCTTGGCCAGCTAGGAAAGGAGACACGTGACCAGTGAAAGATGGGTGCCGGCCCCCCCAGATTCCATCACCCACATTGTAGCTTAGGACCCCGGGTGTCCCCGGACACGGCAGAGCAGTGGGGCGGGCGGGGCCCTCAGGGTTTGAAGGAGGCCACGCTAAACTGCGTTCTCTGGGCAACACTTCAGTTCCCTGCAGCTGCAGCTGCCCGAGCCAGGCTGCAGGTGCCGGAGCCAGGCTGCAGCTGCCCGAGCCAGGCTGCAGCTGCCCGAGCCAGGCTGCAGGTGCCCGAGCCAGGCTGCAGCTGCCCGAGCCAGGCTGCAGGTGCCCGAGCCAGGCTGCAGCTGCCCGAGCCAGGCTGCAGGTGCCGGAGCCAGGCTGCAGCTGCCGGAGCCAGGCTGCAGCTGCCCGAGCCAGGCTGCAGGTGCCGGAGCCAGGCTGCAGCTGCCCGAGCCAGGCTGCAGCTGCCCGAGCCAGGCTGCAGGTGCCGGAGCCAGGCTGCAGGTGCCCGAGCCAGGCTGCAGCTGCCCGAGCCAGGCTGCAGGTGCCCGAGCCAGGCTGCGGGTGCCCGAGCCAGGCTGCAGCTGCCTGCCATTCCCCTAAAAGATGGTAAACAAGGTCAAGAATAATCACAGTGGTAAATATAACATGTTTATAACTAAAAGGTAACAAAAATATTCCATGACAAAATTGTGTGGTTTTGCTTGACACCGTGCTCAGAGAAATTTATAATCTCGACATTTTATGTTATGAAAGAAGAACTAAATATTTATTCAATTTAAAAAGATATTCAATTACTAATAGGGTAAATGTAATGAAAATAGAAAGATAAAAGGGGCACAAATCAACAAAAGAGGGAAGGGAACATTATGGGATATTATGGGATGAGTCCACAAAGCTAAAACTAGGCCTCACTGAAGTTACAACATGCACAAACTCATCAAGAATTACAAAGGCATGGAGGCGCATAAGAGTAGGCGTCAGAAGGGGACTCCAATCACAAAAACAGCAGAGGCTTAAAAATCAGAGATTACGAACAATCATAGTCTAATACAAACAAACAGACAAAACAAACAATTCCTTATAAAATATGAAACACTCAAGAAGAAATAAAAAATCTTACTTCTACAATATTTAAAAATATGAAGTCAATACTTAAAAATTATCTTACGAAGAAGATACTGGACTCAACAATTTTACCAAATTTGTGAGAAATG
>NW_028079252.1:0-607 GCF_014824575.4 Sturnira hondurensis | reverse complement strand
GAACAAGACCTGCAATCCCTGCCTCCCCAGCATCCCCAGAAACAGGCTGGTCACCCACAGACACAAACTCCTGGCCCCCCACTATCCCTCAGAACCCGGTCAACCTCCTCTGGAATCGGCTTCCCTGCTCAGCTGCATGGACTCAGGTCACAGGCCTGTCAGCACAGAACATGAGGGAAATGTGTGGGGGTCTAGGTGCAGAGTAAAGAACCGCGGGTAGCAGGTGGGTGGTGCCTCAGATTCAGGACACAGGGGACGATCTGCAGAGTGGACAGAGCCGGGTGAAAACAGTCATTAGGAAACAATATGTAAATACAAACTCACAGTACAGCAGATGATCAGTGAAACTCTAATACTCAATTCACTGACACAAAGCCCTGGAAAGGACCCTAGAGGAAAAACTCACACAGACAGAGTGAGGGGCACCTTACTACCTGAGTCCACAGGAAGGTGGTTCTGAACCAGGAGAAATGGACGAAGGATGCCAACACGTGAGGGACTGATGTGTGTGTATCAGTTTAGACTCTATTCCAATAGGTTGTGGTGTCATGTTGCCTGCAGAGAGGCGGGTCTTGAACTTCATCGGGCTTCTTGGGTCTGTTAACAT
>NW_028079251.1:0-915 GCF_014824575.4 Sturnira hondurensis | reverse complement strand
TATAAGATTAATTACAAAAGAGGTTGAGAGAGAAAAAGAAAAAAATAAAAAACAAAATAAAATAAAAATAAAAAATATAAAAAATAAAAAAAGAAGGAAAAAAAAGAGAAAAAAAAGGGGGGAAGTGAAAATACACACACACACACACAAACACCCTAGAGAAGGAAGAAAAAAGAAAAAAAAAAGGAAGCACCTTTCCTTTGTTGGTTTCAAACTGTCCAAACCGGTTTTTCTGGTTGCAGGTTTGCAGGCGCGTGCTAGCCGGCTGCTGATTGGTCTGTGGTAGCGCAGGCTGCTGATTGGTCTGTGGTCGCGTACAGCCCCGTGAGGCTGCCTGTGTCCCGCAGTATCAGGCACCATCCTTCTCCCTCCTGTGCAGGTCCACAAAGCCTGTCTCGCAGCCCAGCCCCATCCCAAAAGACCAGCAATGACAGTGTCCTTCTTAAATCCCTCGGACTGGCTGGCTGGCTGGCCAGCAGGCTGGCGACAGCAGTGTCCGCAGTTGCCACGCTTTACGTTAACTTAAGCTCATGGGTCTCTGCCCAGTACTAATCTGCCTGCCTAGAGGGGGAGGGGAGAGTCAGTTCTCTCCCTCAGAGTGCGTTGCCGGTCCACCGGATGCTGGTTCTCCGGCGTTCACTCCGTCACCGGCGCCCCAGCCCTGGATTCAGACAGGGCTCCTGTTTCCCCCTGATGGTGCCAGCCCCCATTGCGCACCAATTCTCCTTGGTACTCACGCTCCACCAGAGTTCGCCTGCCCTGGGCTCGCCGGGGCTGGGCGCAGCCCTTGGCCTCCCACAGGCGGGCAGCCGCTGTTGTCTTCACTTGCCTTCTGGATTCCTTGCCGACCTGTCGCTGTTTGGTTCCTCCATTACACTCTCTGGTCTCCTATTTTCATAAATGTTGGGGAACTGT
>NW_028079250.1:0-601 GCF_014824575.4 Sturnira hondurensis | reverse complement strand
GTTGTAGTAAAAATAACTGGGAGGTTGTACATAATGGACATTGAACACACAAGAGGTTTTGTTCTGTAAATAAATGAAATGTTTTAGAATTCTTCATTTAAATACTATTGAGGCTCTTAAACATGCAAATAATTGGTTTATTTTCATCATCTTATCGGTCAAGTGTCCTAGTTGCAGAAAACAGAATCTATTCTACCTAGTGACTTACTAAAGGGTAATGACTAGGTAACAGAATCTTCGGGAGTTGTGGGAGGGGGCACAGTGTTTCCACCTACACCTCCATCTTGGCTGGAAGTGTATGTAATGTGTCTTTACTAACATAAATGTTACTGCAAAAGGAACAGAACTTACACTCACTTTTGTGTTTTTTTGTCTTTCTCTGTTTATTGTGTATATATACCACATTTTCTTTTTTTCTTTTTTATTTTTTTAAATATATTTTATTGATTATACCATTACAATTGTTCTATTCCCCCCTTCATTCCCCTCCACCCGCACACTCCCTCCCCCACCATTCTCCCCCGCTTAGTTTATAACCACATGTCTCAAGCTCTTTAGATTCTTTATTTCCCCCACTATTCTCGCCCTCCCCCTATCTATT
>NW_028079249.1:0-879 GCF_014824575.4 Sturnira hondurensis | reverse complement strand
AGGGATGATTTTATTAACTCACTAGTTGCAGCATTTTGGAGACACACTGATTGAGGAATAACACATGCAGGTATCAAGGCTAGATTTGTACCATTGGTCCTTGTGTCACTGAAAGGTGGGCTCACAATGAGGAGTATGTCCTGTTGTGGCTTCTTTTTCAGTGAGAGGAGTTATGTCAGCACAGACCTCAAGAACATGTCAGGGGACACATATCCAACATAGTGGGTTAGGAATTAGCCCATTAGACTCCCTTTAAGCCTGGTCCTTTTGCCTTCTAATTCTCTGAGGTGGGGTGAGGACTTCAAAAATTAAGCACCTTTCCTCAGGACTATGCAAATGAGAAGAGGTAGACTAGGTTAAATGAGGATTAACCTGTGCCCTGACAGCATCACCCACAGCCACACCCTCCCCTACAGAAGACCTGATGGCACAGCCCCTCACCATGAACTGGAGCTGGAGAGCCCTCTTCCTGGTGGCAGTAGCTATGGATATTGGGCTCCTTAGCTCCTGGGTCTGGGAAGGAACAAAGCTGTCTCAAGAGGGATTTCCACCCATTCCCGTCTCCTCTCCACAGATGTGCACTCCCAGGTCTGCTGGTGCAGACTGGGGCTGTGGTGAGGAATCCTGAGTTTTCAGTGAAGGTCTCTCTCAAGGCTTCTGGATACAACTCCACAAATTAAGTTACATTATTGGTGAGACAGGCCCCTGGAGAGGGTCTGCAGTACATTATCCAGATCAATACAAAAACTGGGAAGCCCATGTATGCCCAGGGCTTCTCAGAAAAAATTGTCTCCTCCATGGAAACCCCTTCCAGCATAGCACATTTTCATATAAATGGCCTGAAGTCATGTACACAGCCATGCATTACTATGCAAGTGA
>NW_028079248.1:0-1808 GCF_014824575.4 Sturnira hondurensis | reverse complement strand
TCCCCAAATACACTCACTGACAGGGCCTGGGAGCAATGGTATGGCAGTAATTGTTATACATCTGGTACTATATCTTAATTTCTAAAACAGTTTTCCACTTAAAAGGAACCAGATCTGGTTCTAGGAATAATGCAGAGAACATCTTGGTTTTGAAAGACATGTACTTTGGGTGTAAAATTCTAGATTGACAGTTTTCTTTTTAATAAAGATTTTATTTATTTATCTTCAGAGAGGAATGGAAGGAGAGAGGGAGAGAAATATCAATGTGTGGTTGCCTCTCGTGTGTCCCCTGCTGGGAACCGGCCTGCAACCCAGGCATGTGCCCTGACTGGGAATCAAACCACGATCCTCTGGTTCACAGGTCCGTGTTCAATCCACTGAGCTACACCAGCCAGGGCTAGAGTGACGGTTTTTTCTTTCAGTACTTTAATGATATTGCTCCATTGTACTGTCTAAGGGAAGTCTTATCATGCTTAGAAAGGAACAAAGATCTCTTTTGGAACCACAGTCTATCTTTTTTTTTCTTTTGCTTTTCAAAGCAACTTAATTATCATGTGCCTTGGTGTGGCTTTCTTCCTTGCTTATACTTTTGATTTTTGAACTTTCTATCTTTGGATAGTCATTGTTTTCACCAAATATAGAAAATTTCCATCATTATGTATTCTTTTGTCAAGATTTTCTCTTTTCGGACTTCTGTTACATGTGTATTAGACCACTTCAGCTCTCTCAGAGCAACTAATGGTCTAGCGATTTTTTTTTTNCTTTTGCAGTATCCAGTTATTTAATTCCATATAAATGTATTAGGTATACTCATGTTAGATGTAGTCTTCATTCCTAGATCTTAGATTTTGCCTTTTTAAAAAATCTTCTATATCTCACCCTGGCTGGTGTAGGTCAGTGGATTGAGCACGGACCTGTGAACCAGAGGATCCTGATACGATTCCCAGTCAGGGCACATGCCTGAGTTGCAGGCCAGTTCCCAGTAGGGAACTCACAAGAAGCAACCATACATTGATATTTCTCTCCTTCTCTCCTTCCTTTCCCCTCTAAAGATAAATAAATAAAATCTTTTAAAAATTTTCTATATCTCTAAAGTAATCTATGTCTCAAATGACAAGATTGAGTTTTTATATACCTTCTTGACTGTATGGGATATAGTTAGGATAACTTTTTAATGGCTTTTCTAGTAATTCTATCAGTCATTTATGTGTCTGGTATGTGTGTGTGTGTATGCTAGTGTACCTCTAGTGGTTTTTATGTGTCTGTTTTTTAATCTACTTTCTTTTTTCAGATTTATTGATATATGATTAATAAAATTATATTCATCTAGGTTGCAAATGTGACTTCTTTATAGGTGTGCAATGTGTTGATTTTATTTTCACCCTTGTGTGAGCTCTAAAAATCATTTCTTTCAATCTTCTTAAGTGATTCTTTCCTAGGACTCAGGTAGTTTTCTCATATAAATGCACTAATCAGTACTCAGTTGAAGATTCAAGAGCCGCCCCCTTAGATCTCCAGAACTCTTTTTCCCTGTAGCTTTTTCCTCTTTAGTATGTTGTTTTTGAAAATTAACTGCCTTGTTGTCTCTGGATTCTCAACTCCATCCCCTAAACTAATATCAATTCTACATGAGTTCCTCTCTCTGTTTTATTACCTAAAAACTCACTCAGGGAAGTAAGCTGGGAAAATTATAGGGCCCAATTAAATTGCTTCTTATTTCTCAGGGTTGCTTGATGTCTGATATCTTAAAACCAGCTTTTCATATTTTTTTCTGTTTTGTTTTATTGTTACAGGAAGAAAGGTAAATC
>NW_028079247.1:0-915 GCF_014824575.4 Sturnira hondurensis | reverse complement strand
GTCCTGGAGACCTTCACGCACCTGTGGCGGAGCAGGGCCCCTGTGTGCACGAGGGCCTCCGTGTCTGACGGTGAAAGGTGTGGAGTAAAAGCTCTGTGGGGACAATGAGTTGGGTAAGGGATGTGGTGAGGCCAGGGGGCGAGGAGCCATGGCTGCCTGGTGCTCATGGCCCACCGGGGTCGAGGTTGAAGTGGACGGCGGGCTGGCCCGTTAAGGGAACCCCTGGGCTCTGATTTCTTCTTCGGCAGCATGTGAGCCCCGGGACCGGCCGGCGCCTGACTCTTGGCCAAGTTCACGTGTTCTTCTGTGCCAAAGTTTGTGTCCTAGACTTAACTTTCCTGGAAGCTGGAGATTTTATTCCTCGCTCTTTCGTTGAAACCTGTATTCCTCCACTTATGAGCAAATGAGCAATTAGCAAATGTCGTTCCTGCTGGCGGTGCGGCGACCCTGAGGAGGAGAGGCTGGCGGGGAAAGTGTAACCCAGAGGGCAGAGGGAAGTGAGCGTCTGGGTAAGTCCCTCCCTAGGACGCCCAACGAAAACGCCTTCCCTCGTTAGTTTCGTGTTAACACCGGGCAGGGGGCGCTCTCGGCAGCTCCGGCTCTCGGAGCTCTGCCTTGGCACATCCTGCAGAGAAGGGAGCTGGTGGCAGGTCCGTGCCCAGGGCACCAGGGCCATGCGTGTCCTGGGCTTCAGTGCCGTGGGCCTGTGGCCGTGTATCCCGATGTATTTCACAATGATCCCTGGCCGGGGCCACGGGGCCTGGGCTGCCTCTCCTCAGCCCGGTGAGGTGACCAGCATCTCCTCTGGTTCCCCCATGCCTTCCTCGTCTGCCAGGGCCATGCAGAAAGCTTTTTTTTTTTTTTTTTGCTACGCGGCTTCCTGTTTTTTGGCAAGGTGGAGACATGAAACGTTCC
>NW_028079246.1:0-563 GCF_014824575.4 Sturnira hondurensis | reverse complement strand
TGTAAATAAGCCAATTTCCATTCATTGTTACATCTTTCTAGGTTAACAGAACCGAATTCAAGTATATTCCAAAATTTAAGTCTGTGAAAACAAAAAAGTTTAATTTCTTAGAAGCCTTAATGAAACATGATGAGGAGTTCTTAGACCAACTCTAAAGTGTATTTGTTTCTGTGCTCTCTAAACAGCTAATAATACAAAACATTATGTAATTTTATATAAGTAAAATTATATAAATTGTTTGTAGACTTACCCTGTGCTCTCTAAACAGCTAATAATACAAAACGTTATGTAATTTTATATAAGTAAAATTGTTTGTAGACTTACCCTTATTCACATATTGATAATGTCTATGCCAACATCTTACTGCATTCGGAAAGACTGAATATAAAATAATAAGAAAATAAAAGATGAAAGTTGTTACCACTGGCTCTTGGTAATAAGAAATTACATAAAAATTATTATAACAATAAGAAGGCATTGATATAAGAATTACTCATTCAGCAAAAATTCGTTTACTAAGCAATAGCTAAAGACCTAAGAAAATAAAAGTTTATTAAGGAAAA
>NW_028079245.1:0-2175 GCF_014824575.4 Sturnira hondurensis | reverse complement strand
GTACCATTTGTGTAATTTGTAGTCTGCTACAAAAAGAAAGCAGTTATCTGGGTGGTTTACCTTTGCATTTTTAGAAGAGAAGAAAACTTGCGAAGTCTTGTTTAAGCTGAACTCATTTGTTATGTATGAGTAAAAGCCCAGTTCCTTTTTCTATGGGGGTGTGGAGAGACAGAGAGAGAGAGAGAGAGGGAGGGAGGGAGGGGGGAGAGAGAGAGAGGAGGAGGAGGAGGAAGAAAGGAGGAGGAGGAAGGAGGGAGGAGGAAGGAAGGAGGAGAAGGAAGGAGGAGGAGGAAGGAAGGAAGGAAGGAGGAGGAAGGAAGGAAGGAGGAAGGAAGGAAGGAGGAAGGAAGGAAGGAAGGAGAAGGAGGAAGGAAGGAAGGAGAAGGAGGAAGGAAGGAAGGAGGAGGAGGAGGAAGGAAGGAAGGAGGAGGAGGAAGGAAGGAAGGAAGGAGGAAGGAAGGAAGGAAGGAGGAAGGAAGGAAGGAAGGAGGAGGAGGAGGAAGGAGGAGGGAGGAGGAGGAGGAGGAAGGAGGAGGGAGGAAGAGGGAGGGGGAGGAGGAAGGAAGGAGGAGGAAGGAAGGAAGGAGGGGGAAGGAAAGGGAAAGGAAAGAAAAGGAAGTAAAAAGAAGAAAAGAGATCTGGGTAAAGTTGTTACAACAAATTACAATCAACTGCTTGGCTTCAGACAATAGAACTTTTTATTGTTTCAGAACTATAGGCCACAGAGATAATTGAGAGAGGGGGATAGATAGATGAATGAATCAGTTGGATGGATAAATGAATAAATAGATAAATAGATAAGTAGAGAGATAGCCATACTGATGCACAGATACATAATCACTCAGATAGTAAATAAGTGAATACATAGATAGATTTCCAATGTTCCAATGTGTGCTATCATCAGATTGAAATTTTTTTTATTTTGCTCTCAGTCAGTTTCTATTAAATCAAGAATGTAGTAAACTTTCCAGCTTTATTGGCATATCATGGACATATAGCACTCTGCAAGTGTAAGGTGTACAGTAGATTGAACTGATGCATTTATATATTGTATGTATGCTACCACCTCAGCTTTAGCTAACAATACTGTTAAGAAGTCATGTAACTGCCACTTACTTTTTGTGGTGAGAACATTTCAGATACACTCTTTCCAGTATATGACACAGTCTTGTTAACTGTAAACACCAGGGGGTATGTGAGACCCGCAGNAATCACTCAGATAGTAAATAAATGAATACATAGATAGATTTCCAATGTTCCAATGTGTGCTATCATCAGATTGAAATTTTTTTTATTTTGCTCTCAGTCAGTTTCTATTAAATCAAGAATGTAGTAAACTTTCCAGCTTTATTGGCATATCATGGACATATAGCACTCTGCAAGTGTAAGGTGTACAGTAGATTGAACTGATGCATTTATATATTGTATGCATGCTACCGCCTCAGCTTTAGCTAACAGTACTGTTAAGAAGTCATGTAACTGCCACTTACTTTTTGTGGTAAGAACATTTCAGATACACTCTTTCCAGTATATGACACAGTCTTGTTAACTGTAATCACCAGGGGGTACGTGAGACCCGCAGGAAGTGGTAATCTCATAACTGAAAGTTGATGCTCTAAGACCAACTCCTGTCCTTTCCCCCAGTCACTGTGGTTACCACCATTCCACTCTCTGTATCTACACATTTGGATTTTATAGATTCCACATATACGTGAGGTCATTCAGTATTGATCTTCCTCTGTGTGATCTGGCTGAGTTATCAAAGTGCCCTCAAGGTCAATTTATGTCATGTGAAATGGCAGGTTTTTTAAAAAAAAATTTTCTCATTGACACTATTACAGATGTCTCTTCACCCTCCCGCCTTTGCCCAACTCCACCAAGCCCCTGTCCCCCCGGCCACCACTGCACTGTTGTCTGTGTCTGTGGGTCATGCATGTATGTGCTTTGGCTGATCCCCTCACCTTCATCCAGCCTCCTCTTCCCTCCACTCTGACTGCACTCAGTCTGTGCCTTGTGTTCCCATGCTTCTGTTCCCAGTTTGTTCTTCATTCCTGTGGTGGACTAATATTCTCTTTTATATATATATATTCAGACTTTGGAAAATTCCACAAATCATACCATTAATAAAAAGGATTACTTTTTAAGGTGACACCCCACTTGGCTGTCCCTTCAAAT
>NW_028079244.1:0-531 GCF_014824575.4 Sturnira hondurensis | reverse complement strand
ATGTGGCTGGGAAGTTCAAGGTCAGAGGGACTTTCAGCGTGGTGAGATCTAGCTGCCCAAACCATGTTATCATATACAGTGTCACTATCTGACTAGCATTGCTTGTTTTGTTTCCCTCCAAACCTATTGGCTTCATTTCCTCTGCTACAGAGAGACCCTCTCCCTGAGGTGGAGAAATTGGCTGGAGGCAGCCCCTAAGCAGGCATCATTTTTGCTGATGTTATTGAGGAAGGAGAAGCTGTCCATCCCACATTTAATTGGTCCTGAGTGGGTCCTGTGTTCTTGGACTAATCCAGTGGCCACCATGCCTATCCACTCCGAGTACAGTCACATCAGAGCCACGTGGGGTGAGGGGATGGTAGACCAGCCCCAACGTCCCTGCTGTTTCAGTGATTTCTGTTCGGGGCTATTCTGGGCCATAGCGTCAGGAACAGAGCCCAGTCCCTCCATGGCCCTCTGTTCCGTCTAAGGTGCTGGTATTGTGCTAGGGCCAGCACCAGGCCACTCGGCGACATACCAGAGGACTTGGGA
>NW_028079243.1:0-733 GCF_014824575.4 Sturnira hondurensis | reverse complement strand
CCTTCTTTGGAGTCGTAGAGCTCTTCCTACAGGTACAACTTTGGACATCAGTATTTGGACTTAAGAATTTGAACAGCCGTACATCTTGGTAGAGCTGGCTGTTCATTTGTTTGGCATTATTACACCTTTAAAAATTAGTTCTGTTTGGCTTCACTCCATTTTCTTTAGAAGTACCCACCATTGATGACCTCATCTAGGCATAAGAAAGTTCATTCCTGAAAATCACCATGTTTTATTTCCTGGTCCCTCTGCAATGACTAACCACCCCACCCACAACTTAATGCATGCTCCCCTGAGACCTTCTTCAAACAAAAGCCCGAAATGGAAGACAATAATTTTAAATGCATTCTTAGCTGCAGGCTACTTGCTACTGGTTCCTGAAGAAGCTTGAGGAATTTTTAGAACAATTGACTTATTTCCTAAGGCTCTTTCTTCAGAGTTATCCTTCACAGCTTCCATTGTGGGAAACAAAAGTAGATAGCATCTTCCAATTCTTTCAGGTCACATATTACCTGAGTCTCGCTCAATTTATATCACACTTGGAAATCAGAGAGAATCTCCCTTATAAAACTGTATTACCTTCCATTGCCACCTGCTGGAGATAGCAAGAAATAGTTAACACACCCCAACTTTGGGGGGTCCTTCGACTAGTCTCTGGGAACTACGAGCATAGCAAACGGGCAGTTGACCAAACATTTTGCCGTGCTATTAACACGAGCCATCACCTTTTCAT
>NW_028079242.1:0-1043 GCF_014824575.4 Sturnira hondurensis | reverse complement strand
TTAATTTCAGTCATCTCAAATTTATAAGTGTTTTAACAAAACCTAGGATCTCACCCTGGCTGGTGTAGCTCAGTGGATTGAGCACGGGCCTGTGAACCAGAGGATCGCGGTTCAATTCCCAGTCAGGGCACATGCCTGGGTTGCAGATCGGTTCCCTACAGGCCAACTCCCAGCAGGGGACGGATGAAAGGCAACCATACATTGATGTTTCTCTTCCTCTCTCCTTTCCCTCTAAAGATAAATAAATAAATAAAATCTTAAAAAAACAAAACAAAAAAATCCCCTAGGATCTCTCCTGGAGAATGGTCTCTGTCCACTTGAGGATGTATATTCTGCTATAATTTGACAAAATGACCTACATATATTTATTAGGTCATTTTGGTATAAAATGTTCAAATAAAAAACCTGTTTTTTTTTTAAAGATTTTATTTATTTATCTTTAGAGGGGATGAGAAGGAGAGAGGGAGAGAAATGTCAATGTATGGTTGCCTCTCATACTTCCCCTTCTAGGAACTGGTGCGCAACCCAGGAATGTGCCCTGACTGGGAATTGGACCACGATTGTGTGGTTTGCAGGCCCGTGCTCAATCCACTGAGCTACACCAGCCAGGGCTTTAAAAAACCTGTTGTTGAAGTCAAATATCTTTTTACTGATTTTCTGTCTGGATTATCTACCCACACTTGAAAGATGAGTATAGAACTATGCTATTATTATTGTTCCATTGGCTTTCTTTTTCAAAAAAGTTTTACTTATTTGTTTCATTGTTTTAGAGACAGGGAAAGGGAGGGAGAAAAAGAGGGAAAGAAATATGGTTGCATCTTGTAGGCATCCAAATGGGGACTGAACCCTCTACCCATGCATGTGTCTTGACTGTGTATTGAACCTGTGACTTTTAGCTTTTCAGGACCTCGCTCAACCATCTGAGCCACACCAGTCAGAGCTCTTTAGTTGTCTTTTTTTTTTAATCCTCACCAAAGAAAATACTCACTAATCCTGGAGAGAGAGGAAGGGAGGGGGTGAGAGAGAAGCATCATTTGTTTACA
>NW_028079241.1:0-1642 GCF_014824575.4 Sturnira hondurensis | reverse complement strand
TTTTATGCTTCTCCCTTTGTTGAATATTATCCATAGATACATGGGTTTATTTCTGGGCTCTCTATTCTGGTCCATTGATCTATGGTCTGTTCTTATGCCAGTACCATACTATTTTGATTACTGCTGCCATGTAATGTAGTTTGATATCAAGTATGGTGATCACTCTGACTTCCTTCTTCTTTCTCAGAATTGCTGCAGCTATTCAGGGTCATTTATAGTTCTATACAAAATTTTAAAATATTTGTTATATATCTGTGAAATACGTCATTGTTATTCTAGTAGGGATTGTGTTGAATCTATAAATTGCTTTGAGTGGTATGAACATTTTGATGATGTTAATTCTTCTAATTCATGAACATGGTACATGCTTCCATTTGTTTGTGTCTTCCTTGATTTCTTTCTTCAGTGTTGGGTAGTTTTCTGACTAGAGGTTTTTACCTACTTCGTTATATTTATTTCTAGGTATTTTATTTTTCTTGTTGCTATGGCAAAGGGGATTTCTTCTTGATTTCTGTTTCTGATATTTTATTGTTGGTATACAAAAATGCCTTTGATTTCTGAATATCAACTTTGTATATCGCTGTTTTGCCAAATTCATTTATTAGGTCAAGCAGTTTTTTGGTGGAGTCTATAAGATGGAAGTTTTGTTTCCTCTTTTCCAATTTGGATGCTTTTTGTTTCCTTTTGTTGTCTGATTGCTGTGGCTAGGACTTCCAATGCTATATTCCATAGAAATCGTGAAAGCAGACATCCTTGTTTTGTTCCTGATATTAGTGGGAAAGCTTTAAGTTTTTGCCCATTGATTATGATGTTGGCTGTAGGTCTCTTGTATATAGACCTTATTATGTTGAGGTTTGCTCCCCCTATTCCCATTTTGCTGAGTGTTTTTATCATAATAATGTGCTGTACCTTGTCAAATGCTTTTTCCACATCTATTGATATGATCCTGGGATTTTGTGTTTGCTTTTGTTTGTGTGATATATTACATTTATCAATTCATGAATATTGTATCATCCTTACATCCCTAGGGTAAATCACACTTGATCATGGTACATGATCTTTTTAATGTATTGCTGAATGCAGTTTGCCAATATTTTGTTGAGGATTTTAGCATCCATGTTCATCTTCAATACTGGCGTGTAGTTCTCTTTGTTGTATCTTTGTCTAGTTTTCAAATTAGGATGATTCTGGCTTCATAAAAAGTGTTTGGGAGTCTTCTGTCTTCTTGAAGTTTTTGGAATAGTCTGTGAAGGATATGGGTTAGTTCTTCCTTGAATGTTTTTTAAAATTCCCCTGTGAAACCGTTTGGTTGAGGGCTTTTATGTGCCAGGAGTTTTTTGATTACTGCTTCAATTTTGTCAGCTCTAATCAGTGTGTTCAGGTTCTCTGCCTCTTCTTCATTTAGAATTGGAAAATTGTATTTTTCTAGAAATTTGTATATTTTATCTAGGTTTTCAAAGTTCTTGGCATATAACTCTTCATAGTAATTTCTTACTATCCTTTGTATTTCTGTGGTATCAGTTGTAATCTCTTCTTCATTTCTGATTGTGTTTATTTGGGTCCTCTCTTTTTTTTTTGATGAGTCTGCTCAAATGCTTGTTGATTTTGTTTATCTTTTCAAAGAACCAGCTCTTGGATTTAT
>NW_028079240.1:0-549 GCF_014824575.4 Sturnira hondurensis | reverse complement strand
GGGGTCTGGTGTGCAGGGACGGAACATGCCATGGGCTTCTTCCATTCATCTCAATGGGATGATGGCTAGGCAGTGAGGTCTGTTGGATGAGGAAGGAGAAAGATGCCCCAGGGATCACAGCAGGAGATACCATGAGAAAGCCCAGGTGTGTGAGAGAGCAGCTGCGGAATTGAGATAGAGAGAAGGGGGCGGGGACAGGAAGGGCCAGACACACGGTAGAAGAGGGGGCCTGGCAGAATAACCCACTGATAGAAAGAGAAGGCCTGGGTTGCTGGCTGGGTTGCTCAGTGGGTGGGAGCATCGTCCCATGAACCGAAAGGATGTGGGTTTGATCTCTCGTCAGAGTGTGTGTGGGAGACAACTGGTTGAGGTTGCTCTCTCTCTTTGTCTCTCTCTTTCAATCAAAAATCAATGAATATATCCTCATGTGAGTATTAAAAACATTAGAAAGAACAGAAAGAGCACCTGGTACCCATGAAGTCTGCCTGGTAACACCCCGAGGTGCGAGTCTCTTAGTCCCCAGATGCCTGGAAAGTGAATGTATTCTGC
>NW_028079239.1:0-765 GCF_014824575.4 Sturnira hondurensis | reverse complement strand
GAAAATGGACGAAGGTCTCATCTTCTTGTAACTGCTTCCGGCTGGACATGGGCGTTGTCCTACCTAGCCCTGAGTCAGGGATGCCCTGAAAGGGAGGGTGGTGCAGCACAGAGGGAGTCCTTCCTCTGAGGGGAAGGACCTTACAGGATCCTGGTCAGGTGGCTGTCACCAGGAAGTCGCAGGCTTGGTGTCCAAAGGCTGGCATTACTGAAACGTTGGCCTTCTGGTCAGGTCATATTCTGGAGGGTACAGATTAGGCAAGAAATTGGAAGCACAATTAAATTATAACTATTAAATAACAAAGGCAGGGACTTCAGTAAAGAATGGCTTATCTAGAGGAAGGTGTACAAGGCATGCTACACCTATCCAAGACTCTTGTGGCCCACTGTACTTCACTCGGGCTGAGGGGAATACGTTAAGATTTCCCTCCTTTCAGATTTCTGAGCCCTTTCTGTCCAAGCCATCAAGATAGAAAAGGGAAAATCAGTTCTAAATTGAAGCCCACAGACTGCCCCAGCCCTTCACCAACCCAACTACTTAGTTCAGCCAAACCGTTGAGTCTCAGGGGGGCGATGAGGAAGATGGGCTCCTTAAACGAGGCCTATATTGTAACCAATCACTCATAGGCATACGCAGGTCAGAGGCATACACCCTATGAAAACAGAAGAACACACAGGTTAATTCACACAACAATCCCCAAACCAGTCTCTGCCCCTGTGAGACTGTCTTTTGGGAAGACATTCCATTGCAAGGTCCTTCGAACCT
>NW_028079238.1:0-1106 GCF_014824575.4 Sturnira hondurensis | reverse complement strand
AGTACTGTTGAGCCCCTTTGTTTTATCTACTTGTATGTTAAAAATGTACAGTAAGAGGTAAAAACAAAATATTCCTATCTAGAATTGACAAAACACTGATTTGATTAAGTAAAATTGTTCAAAAATGGTAATGGATAAATGCATTTAATGTTTGTGGCATAAATAAGTCACGCATTTCTAAAATTTACCAAGTATAAATATAACGTTAAAATATTCTTCTAAAACTAATTGATTCTTTGTTGAGCATCCTAACTTTAATGTCTCTGACCAGAAATATTTTAGTTATTCTCAGCCTTAAAAAAAATCAAGTCCAAAAAAGAGAAAGAACTTGGACCTGGATAACAGTGTGGTAATTGTGGGGGTGAGTAGGGCGGGTGGGGTAGAATAAAGTATGGGGGTAAATGGGAATGGAAATGTAAACTAATCAATCAATTAATTAATTAATTAAAGCTAGCCCCTATTATAGAAAAACACAATTTTAAAATATGCATTCTAGTTAATTTTTTATTTTTTTAAGGTAGATTTGCATTACTAACAATTATTTTTCTAGAAAATGCTAAATATAATAGAATACCATTTTCTTCATAATCGCTTGTCTTTATATTTTGGAAGAAATTATTTGATGCCAAAATGATTTGTGTTGCTCACTGAGGACCCATCAAGTCCTTAGGGAGCCTGGTCCCTCCTTAATGGGAATACCCTCAGGCTTGGAACTTAACTAGCATGGGTGGGAGTAAGGCTGTAATCTGTGGATTTCTTACAGAGCTTTCTGTAAGTGAAGCAAAGCAATCTGTTCAAGTATCAGGCTCATGACATTTGACTCACTGGTGCAAGCTCCAACCAACTAACCTCGCACCTGAAGGCAAAATGGAGAATTCTTCCATCAATGTCTGCTTTACAGCTTATCTAGCAGACAATACACTCCCTGTGAGAGATCCCTTAAGTCCCAGGAACTATATTCTTTTTTTAAAATTTTTATTTTTATTTAGTTCTTGTTCAAGCACAGGTTTCTGTCTTATATTCCCAGCTCTGCCCCCCAAGTACTCCCTACTTCCCTCCCATTTCCGCCCCCCCACCTTAGTTATTGTCCATGTGTCTTTTATACT
>NW_028079237.1:0-1236 GCF_014824575.4 Sturnira hondurensis | reverse complement strand
GCTGGACTTACCACAGCCTTTAACTTTTTTACCATAATCTACTTTTTCTTCTCCACTTCCCAGTGATCCAATAAACTCACTCTCCTGGAAGCATTTTATATATTCACAGCTGGGCACTTATGTGACCATTTCCAGCAAGGCTCATCTACACCAACCACAACATCCATCCACACCAGCCCACTTGTTACAGCCCAGCTAAGTACATCCTCCACGTAGCAGTTTTAACCTCCGGAGCCCACAGTGTTCCACCTGTCTCCATTCACCTGCTCCAGGCACTGCTTTATCATATCCTGCCCTAGGTTGTTATATTTTAAAAATAAAAACATAATCATACTAGTTATGTAGTATTGCTAGAAGTTCAGAAGGCAGAAAAACAATCATATTTAATATTTTGATATAGTACATGCACTTTCAAATGTATGTTTCCCATAGTTATAATTAAAGCATAAATATAATTTTGCTTCCTTTTTTCCCTCATTCAATTTGTAAGAAAAAAAACTATAATTGGTGATAATGAAGTAATCCATGAAGGACAATGAAATATACAGGGGAACTAACCCTGTTGATAAAGGAGAAAGAAAGGTATCACAGCAGTTATGGTCTGAACTAAATTTCCAAGGACTGCCAAAGCTAGCCAGAAGGAGGAGAGAAGAGGAGGCAAGGGAAGAGAGCGTGCAGGAGCAAGAGGTGTGAAGCCCTGTTGTCCATCTCAGAGACTGCAGATATCAGTGACTGTGGGCAGAGCTAGAGGGCCTGTGGCAGGAACTGATCCAGCATAGATGGTTGGGGTGCCAGGTCAAGCAGAATGACTTCCATCGGTCGATGACAGGGAGCAAAGCAATATGTTAATAGGTGCTTGGGCCAGATACATCAGTGAAATTGCTAACTTTTAATGACATATACAGCCAGTGGTCTACTTGACATTTCTCTCCTTTTCTTGCTAATAGAAGCCTGACTGTTACAGGGTGGCCATGTGCCCAGTTAAAAAAAATCACCTCCTTAGACTTCCTCATGGTCTGGAGAGGCCACGTGACCCAAGTTCTGGACAATTACAAATAAACATGTGGGTGAGGTGGCTGGAAAAGTTTTTTAAGACTTAGCTGGCATATATCTTCTTCCCTTCTCTCTTTTTCCATTTCTTTTGCCTAGAATGGGGACACAAGACCTGGAGGTGGAGCAAGCATTGAAGAGGAGGGGTTGGGGGACTGGGCAAAAAGGTGGAAGAAGTTTAAGGGG
>NW_028079236.1:0-2558 GCF_014824575.4 Sturnira hondurensis | reverse complement strand
GAAATGAAGAACACATGGAGGGTTAGCAACAGGGAGGTGGGAGGGGGAGAAGCGGGGAGAAGGCACAGAAAATAGCATAGACAGTAGGTAGAAAATAGATGGGGGGAGGGCACAAATAGTGGGGGAAATATAGAATCTAAAGAAATTGAGACACGTGGTTATAAACTAAGGGGGGGAGAATAGTGGGGGAGGGAGTGTGCGGGTGGAGGGGGATGAAGGGGGGAATAGAACAACTGTAATGGTATAATCAATAAAATATATTTTTAAAAATGTGGCTCTATGGCCATCTTCGCAGAAGTGTCTGCCAGAAGTGACTGTATTTGTGCCATCTTGAAATGCCACTACAGCAACTCCTAGGTCTTTATTTTTTAAAATTTTAAAAAATAATTTTTTTATTTAATTCTTGTTCAAATAATACATGTACAGACATATCTTTAAAATGTTCTTTTTCTAAATCCTCACCTGAGGACATGCTCATTGATTTTTGAGAGAGGGAAAGGAAGGGAAAGAGAGGGAAAGGAACAGAAATATTGATTGGTTGCCAGTTGTATGTGCTGTGAAACAAATAGATCTCTCTCTCCCCCACCTTCCCCCTCTCTAAAAAAGAAATGAAATAAAATAGAAGTAGATGCTTACCTCAGTTAAAAAAATCTATACAATTTTTAGTAGCTTGTTTTTAAAAATTAACAAGCTGATCCTAAGAGTGTACATGACAGTTTAAGAGGCCTAGAAGAACCAAGTCAATTTAGAAAAAGAACTACAAGTGGAAAAACTTATACTACCTGATTAAAACCTCTACCATAAAGCTACAGTAATTGAGACAGTATGGTATGGATGTTAGGACTGACAAATAGATCAATGAAACAGCATAGAAATAGATTATTCATGCATTCATTGGTTGATTCTTGTATGTTCCCTGACCGGAGATTGAACTACAACTTTGGCATATCAGGATGACGCTCCGGCCAACTGAGCTACCTGGCCAGGGCCTCTAATTTTATTTTTTTAAATATAGCCTTTTTCTCAGAAGCATTATAATATTTTAAAAAATCTATTCTGTTTTATTGATACTTCTATTTTGCTTGTGTTAATCATATACTGTGTTAGTCATTATCACTTTAAAATAATTTCCAATAGGTAGAATGTACTACCTAAGTAAGACCCATTGCCACCTTATTGTTCTTTGATTTTAAAAGTGTCCTGACCAGCCCTGGCTGGCATAGCTCAGTGGATTGAGTGTGGGCCTACGAACCACGCGATTGCGGTTCGATTCCCAATCAGGGCACATGCCTGGGTTGCAGGCCAGTTCCCAGCAGGGAACTCATGAGAGGCAACCATACATTGATACTTCTCTCCTTCTCTCCTTCCCTTCCCCTCTAAAGATAAATAAATAAAGTCTTAAAAATAAATAAATAAAAAAAATAAAAGTGTCCTGACCATTCTCGGCATTTTTATTTTTCAAATTATCTCATAAATTTTACCAAAAAACCCTCAACCTGTTGGTGTTCTGATGGGAATCATTTTGAATCCTTAGATGAATTTGAGGAGAATAAATATCTTTACAATATTAAATCTTTTAATGTATTGAGTCTGATTTATCTCTTCATTTATTTAGTTTTTGTTTAATGCTTTTGAATAAAATTTTTAATTTTTCTTCATAAATAACTTGTACATATGTGTTAAGTTTTTTATTATGTGCATAACCTTTCTGGAAATTATTGTAAATAACAATTGTTTTTCTTAAAATCACTGTTTTGTATAGAAATAAAAATGATTTATTTTGACTTTATATTCAGCTTAACTCATAAAATTTGAAATAATTATTGAATTTTTTTGTTTTTCTAAGATTATAATTTCCCATCTAATTGAGCAGATTTTTATTTCATCCTTTCTAACCTACACCCTTTGTGACTGTTTTATGGCATTGACTAGGACTTCTAACACAATGTTGAAAGCAGAGGTGGTGCCAGAAGGCACCCTTAGTGTGATTTAAAAAGAAAAGCTTTTCAGCATTTGGTGGTATGTTTACTTTAACATATCCTTAGGAATGGGTTGCTCTAAGCCTGTTTGGTCCTGTACAAGGCTTAGACACATTTTAAAAGCTGTTTTAAGACTTCCGCCAAGATGGAGGCATAGGTGGAAACACTGTGCCTTCTCCCACAACCAAGTTTGAATACAACAAAAGTTTTGGAGAACTAACACACACCCAAAGACCAGAAAATGGAATTATACGGAAGTCCGAAAGCTACGAACCATTCAACGGGGACAGTAAGAGAGGCGGAGCCAGCAGCGGAGCTGGGTCGGGCA
Source organism: Sturnira hondurensis (assembly GCF_014824575.4). Taxonomy (NCBI): domain Eukaryota; kingdom Metazoa; phylum Chordata; class Mammalia; order Chiroptera; family Phyllostomidae; genus Sturnira; species Sturnira hondurensis. The sequence goes on along the minus strand of NW_028079236.1, from coordinate 251 downwards.
GGACAGACCTAGGCACACAGGCAGCTCGGAACCAGTTGGGGTGGGGGGCAGACTGACCAAGGTCGCACATTCGCACACAGTGAGACGGACCACGCAGGCCCCAGGGGGCGAAACCATGGTGGAGGGCTGACAGCAGTGGCACACTCGAGTGCAGTGGAACGAAACGCATGGGCCTGGTGACGCTGGTGGCTGCTGTGCCGGTGGGGGTCGGGGCAGCAGGCGGCAGAGGGAAGCCATTGTCCCTCTTTGAC
>NW_028079235.1:0-1974 GCF_014824575.4 Sturnira hondurensis | reverse complement strand
ACCACGTATTAAAACTCAACTTCTTATAGCTTCTGTCTGGAATAAGACTCAATTTCCCCGACCCTTAAGACACCTGTGAGTGATCTGATTATCGATGACATTTCACCCTGCAGGCGTCAGACTCAGGCTGATGACAAGACAGCTGGAGCTGGGGAAGCACCTCCCAACTAACATGGCAGCTGCAGGGACGGACAAACTGAAGGACAGCAACAGGGGAAGCGTGTGTGCCCGAGGCCCTGGGTCCATGTGAGGCCTGGCAGACACAGCCTTGGAGGTGACCTCTTCACACATCAGAGTTCACTGTGCAGGCAGGGGTCACTGGGGGCTCCACGGTGTGGCGGTCTGCACAGGGCTCCCCTGAGTCCCAGGGCTGGGCCTCCCCCTGGCTTTCTGTGCAGAGAGGAGGCAGCTGTGTAGCACTGTGGATTCACTGCTGGTGCAGAAGTACACAGATGTCTGGGAGGGGGTGGTGGACTCCAGCGTGAGGGGGAAATCTTCTCGTTTTGATCTAGTGACACTGTACCCTTCGTGAACCTCTCCTTTGTTGCTCATCCCGACACCGGCTGAGTAATAGATCAGCCTCAGCCCATGACCCTGGCCTTGTCGATACCAGGACATATAATCGTGGTTCTCCGTCTGTCGACACCTCAGTGTCACCTTCTTTTCTGTCCCTGTGACCTTGTATCTTGGACTCTGGGTGATTCTTGCATCCAGGTGTCCTATAAGAGAAAGTGACGTAGTGTGAGGCTGTCACGATAAGACAAAACCTTAGATGAAGTCTTGGCAATTCCAGGCCAGGAAGCCCACCTGCACCCACCTGCCCACAGGAGGCAAAAAGCCACACAGAAGTAGAGGCTGGTGACCATTGCAGGTCCAGGGTAGAATCTCACGTCTTCCGCTTTCCTTTGGGCACATAGAACTCAGCCTCGAAGTGACTCAGGCACCTCACTGTCCTTGACACACCCTCCCCACAGGAACACATTGTCAGTGACATAGAGAAAATAGAACAGTGCAGAACAGATAAATGTGTAAGTCTGTTTTCAGAGAAGTCTAACAAGTAGTACATTCTTTTTGCCTGTTTTGGAGTAAGGAAATGGGTGCCTCTCCTCATACTAATAGGATTCCTCACCTGAATATTGCTACAATTAGTAAAATTTTTGGTGCTGTGTCAGATTCCTCTGCTCCTAATCCACCTTCACATTCCGACTACTAGTGTTTCTCTTTGCCTAAATTCTGGAGAATATCAACGTCAGCCCACAGGGATCCTCTCCATTAAAGGAACTAACTGACACCCAGAGAGTTTTCAGAGTCTCAGGGTCTGGGTCCCTGGAATCTGAGAAGTGCTTTACACTGTCTCACGACTCACCCACTGGTGGGAGCCCTGTCACGCGAGCTCAGGTCTCTGGGTGCTCACGGCTAAGAGTCCACCTTGGTTCCAGCTGAGGCCCTGGGAGACTGGACACCTTTGTCCCAGTGACTGTCCTTTCTGTGACAAAGAGAGAAGCCTCGTCAGTGACGTGGATGAGACATTCAGCCAGAGGTCCCCATGCTGCTACCTCTTATACAGGTCATATCTCAGTGTCAGGAGGCCCAGTCTATGTGACTGTGTATCTGGGTGTCATCTCGAAGGGCAACGAAAATCACCCAGCAGTGAGAAATAACACAGTCAGAAATCAGAGGCCAGGAGGATGGGATGCTCAGCTGTTGTCTGCAGCTCCTCACCTGGACAGGTGTAGCAAGTTCAGATTTTGCAACCAGAAGAGGGGACGCTGAGACAGGCTGAGGCCCCTCACCGTCCTCTGCCCCTTGCAGTGGTTTAGAAGCATGCATTCCCAGCATGAGCTCCCAGAAGGCTGCTTGACATGCCAAGAGTCTCCTGACAGAGTAGAATCCCCCGGGTCACTGGGTTCGTTTCTTAGGGAGATAGGATGGCCTTGCCCTTTGTCTGTCTGGAACTATGTCAATACAGACACA
>NW_028079234.1:0-615 GCF_014824575.4 Sturnira hondurensis | reverse complement strand
CACACTCGCTGAGTCTCGACAAAGATCTGGCACCACTGTGGCCACATCCCACGAGGGGGCGGTTGGAGAAAGATTTGGCTGCCCCTTTAAGCAAGCCACCATACATCTCTCCCCCACCCCCACCAACTTCCCAGCTCCCCAGCGCCCCCCCATCCTGCCATTTGTCCTCATGCTGGCCTGGTAGCATTCTTTACAGAAGAGAAAGATTCCTCCGGACCCCCTTATCAAAGGGCAAATAGTGATGCGTGTGGCTGCATGATTGCTCTACACTTTGCCTGCATCACGCGCTTACCCCACCCCCTGACCCCTGTGGCTACTGGGATAAGGTTCTAATATTTCCCGAGCTGATATACACTTCGTAGCCATGGACACAGCTCAATCAGATACAATACTGAAGTAGTTCTTTTTTTAAAAGATTTATTTATTTATTTATTTATCTTTAGAGGGGAAGGGAAGGAGAGAAGGAGAGAAATGTCAATGTGTGGTTGCCTCTCCTGAGTCCCCTGCTGGGAACTGGCCCACAACCCAGGCATGTGCCCTGACTGGGAATCGAACCGCGATCGTGTGGTTCGCAGGCCCGCTCAATCCATTGAGCTACACCAGCCAGGGCTGAAG
>NW_028079233.1:0-566 GCF_014824575.4 Sturnira hondurensis | reverse complement strand
CACCACCTGCACACTTTCACATCTCACTGCCTGCACACTTTCACGTCTCACCACCTGCACACTTTCACATCTCACTGCCTGCACACTTTCACGTCTCACCGCCTGCACACTTTCACGTCTCACCGCCTGCACACTTTCAGGTCTCACCGCCTGTACACCTTTACGTCTCACCACCTGCACACTTTCAGGTCTCACCACCTGCACACTTTCACGTCTCACCACCTGCACACCTTTACATCTCACCACCTGCACACCTTTACATCTCACCACCTGCACACTTTCACGTCTCACTGCCTGCACACTTTTCTTGGTTGGCATTTCCTGCTGCTGGATTCACAGGAGGTTACCTGGTGCATCGTGGGTCCAGGTATGTCCCAGGCCTGGCTTTCAAACCAGGTCTCCTGGAAAGCCAGGAACATTGTACCTGAGATCTCAAATTCTTGTTTATCTGACCACGGGTGTATATCTATCAAAAGAGGACACACCGTGCATGAGGTTTTCCTTAAATATCAGGCATGTCTGTGAGACTGTCAAATTTTACATGGATCTATATACCATCTCAGGGC
>NW_028079232.1:0-1218 GCF_014824575.4 Sturnira hondurensis | reverse complement strand
AGAGTACCTCGTGACGGGGGTGGTCTTGCATGCTGCCTTACCCCTCCCTGGTTAGGCACGTGGGCGCTGAGCCACGTTTCCCCACCGAGAGAAGCGGTTCCCCGAAGGCTTCTCCTTCTGTTTGGTTTGATGGCTGCTATATATCCCCCAAAAGGTTGCCACTTGCTGCTCTCGGGTATGACCCCACCTGGGGAAATAATTCTCAACTGCATCAAAATACACGAAGCATTTGGAGAATCAGCCAGCAACCGGCATTTCCAGAGACTCACATTCCAAAGACGGAAAAAGTCCATCAAACCTCGTGTGGGGTTCCAGCAGCCAACATCTTCAGGGAGGGGCTCAAGCCCCTCCTACATTATTACCTGGTGAATGTACCGCAGCTGATGAAGTAGGTGCAGCTGCTGATTGTTGATTTGCCTTTTTAATGTTGCTTAAATCCTCCTGAGGTAATGCTGAATTCTGGAGCACGTATTCCATTTAAGTTTAATTACACACAGGTTGGAATAATCTGGAGTTGATATCTTTAAATGGAGTGTACAGGCGGATTTGTGATTCTTCCTTGTAGCAGACAGAACAAACTACTGGGCCCTCACCATCCAATTATTTTTTTGCGGCACTGTTCTTATGTTCTCTGGAAGGAACATTCCATGGTGCTAATATACTGAAGCCTGAGTGCTGTTGGAGGTCCAGGCAATGCATCGCTCTGACAGGTAGACCAAGATCTGTGATGATCTTGCATCAGAAAGTAATTTATAACAATCCTTGAAGATTGTTTTTCTTGAACGGAAAGCAATGGAGATTGTTGGTTCATGAAGATTAAGAAATTGACCCCAAATTTTCTGGTGGCAGGAAGTGTAACTGTCTCCCATGGCCTGGGACGAGTGAGCAAGCCCCGGAAAGAAAGCCACAAGGAGACAAAGCTTGTCTCTGCAGGCCAGCCGGGCCTCTGCTTCCTCCTCGGCCCCCAAAGCATGGTCGGATACTCAGAGACAGGTAAGAATCCACCGAGGACAGGGAAGCTGATCCAGGGCCCACCACTTTGGAGGCCACCATAGAAGGACACGGGGCGATGCACCCAAGAAGGAGTAATGGACCCTCCCCCCGTAGCTATTCTGATACAGCCCTGTCCTATGTCCTCTGGGAGGAGAGCTTCCTGGCTCTGATGCACCGAAGCCTGAGGGCCCCTTAAGGGGTTAGGCAGTGCAGGCCCTTGCCAGC
>NW_028079231.1:0-815 GCF_014824575.4 Sturnira hondurensis | reverse complement strand
AAAGTGCAGGATTTCAACCTTTTCTATCTGCTATCTGGGCATGAGTCATGTCATGGAAACACTTTCTCACCAACTTGAACACCTCAAAATCAAAGATCAGCAACAGCATAAAGTAAGGCAAAAGTGAAGGAATGTCTAGGGTCCCCACCTACATCCCTTTCTCTATTAAGAGCTGGAACAGAGAGGTCCTTGGAGGATGTTTCCCATTTCCCCCAAAATGGAAATACTTTGGAAAAGTATTTCCTCCAGGCTTAAGAGCATGTTGACACCTCTAATCAGTCTATTGCAAATAAGGAAGAAAATACAAGGGACTAACCTTAAATGTAAATAAAGACAGAAAGTCTTCGCTACATTTTTCTCTTAAAAGATTTAAGAGATGCCAAAAAGTAGTTTTGCCTGGATAACTGAGTTGGATTGCACACAACAGTCTGCGAAGTAATATTTTCCAAGATGGCACTCTGATTTTTTTTAAACCAGCAAACCACTTTGGCAATGGCCAAAATACTCAGGAATAACTTAAGGGCATAGCCAGATGTGCCTTAGAGAATCCACTGTCTGGCCAAACCAGCAAACCCTCCAGAGAGGAGAGTGAGCTCAGCAGGTAGAAAAATCCTCCCTCACGCTGGGATGTGTGCTAGGGATAATGCTGTGACCCAAAGAAGCCAGATCCTGCCAGTGCTTCTGCAAGATGACAGTGAGGCCTTCTGAAGGCACAGCCCAGCATCCCCACAGGATGTTTCCAGCAGAGCAGATTCATTCCCAAACCAGGGGGTACTAGCTCATTATTACAGGAAAGCAACAAGCATCAGCCATTC
>NW_028079230.1:0-588 GCF_014824575.4 Sturnira hondurensis | reverse complement strand
GCAACTAAGTCACTGGGTTGTGACGCTGTATGTGGGGGCGGGGTCAAAGAGGAACAATGGCTCTCACTGGTATTGCAGGGCAACTAAGTCGCTGGGTTGTGACGCTGTATGTGGGGGCAGGGTCAAAGAGGGACTATGGCATCCTGTCCGCTGCTTGCTGCCACGGCCCTCACCAGTGCCGCAGTTGCTGCCGTCACGGCCCACGCGTTTTGTCCCACTGCACGCGAGTGTGCCACCGCCGTCAGCCCTCGCCCCCGGGGCCTGCGTGATCTGTCTCAGTGTGCGCGAATATGCGCCCGCGGTCTGCCCCGCACCCCAACTGGTTCCCGTCTGCCTGTGCACCTGGGTCGTGGGCCCTGTCCTGTGGACCCTGCTCGCTGCTGGCTCTGCCCCTCTTACCGTCCCCGTTGAACGGTTAGATGTAGTCGGACTTCCGTATAATTCAATTTTCTGTCCTTTGGTTGTATCTTTGTTTCTCCAAACTTTTGTTGTATTCAAACTTGGTTGTGGGAGAAGGCACAGTGTTTCCACCTATGCCTCCATCTTGGCGGAAGTCTCAGTATTTTATAGTTTTAACTCTTCCTCATT
>NW_028079229.1:0-522 GCF_014824575.4 Sturnira hondurensis | reverse complement strand
CCTAATGTCCCCATTAAAATATCAAAGTCCTTTTGTATACCCACAGACCCCCACAGTGCTTCCTTCTCCCCTGCTCTAAATTGGGGTACCGTAACTCTGGAAAAGAAGCACACGTCTGTGATTCAGGCTGCCGGCACCATCAGCTGTGCCATCATCCAGGCAGGATTTCTAATTAATCCAAAGCCATGTGGCACCTTCTCATGGCCTACTGGCAAGAGTTCTTTGTACCCATTTTCTTCCGGGCAAAGTCTTTTCTGCTTCCTAAGCCGCGTGGCCAAGGAGTGCACCCCAAAGCTGTGGGGTCCCTACTCTGGCAAAACCGCGTGGTTCGCTCCCTCATGGCTGCCGAATCTGGGTTTAAATCTCACGCCAACCCTCCTCTGTGCCCCCATTTCTGACTCCTCCCACCTTCAGTTACACCTGCCAGCATTCCTGTATTATTCCAAGTTTTCTGGGCTGCCATCATGAGTCCGGGCAGGTGTGGCCCCATGTCATGGAGTCAATCTGCTCCAAGCTCTCTGG
>NW_028079228.1:0-519 GCF_014824575.4 Sturnira hondurensis | reverse complement strand
ACCAGATGAGCTCACCTTTAACAGGAAGCTAAACAGCAAAACAAACAAGCAAGCAAAATATAACCAAAGACACTGAGATAGAGAACAGTGCGACAGTTACCAGATGAAAGAGGGAAGGGAATCTGAGGGGAAAAGGAGGAATGATTTATAGCAAAATGTACATGCAGGCCAAAAATTAAGGGGGCTGGAAATGGAAGGAAGGTGGGGAGTGCTGGTTGGGGGTGGCTGGGATGGGAGTAAAAGACAGAAAACTGTACTTGAGCATCAATTAGGCTGAAAAAAGAATTTTATGTGACATAAGGATCTCCCCGTATGAAAGAAGTCCAAAACAATACTCTTCCACCAAACCAGTTCTGTAAGAGACGATAAAGGTACTGCTTTAAGAAAAATAAGGAAAAGAGTGAGAGAGAGAGGAACACAGCTACAAAAATATGGTAATGAATAAGTATCTATCAATAATAACCTTCAATATAAATGGATCAAATGCCCTAATAAAAAGACAAAGAATAGCTGAATGGA
>NW_028079227.1:0-544 GCF_014824575.4 Sturnira hondurensis | reverse complement strand
AAAAACAGAAAATTGAATTATATGGAAGTCCGACAACCACTAACCGTTCAACAGGGATGGTAAGAGGGGCAGAGCCAGCAGCAGAGCAGGGTCGGGCTGGACAGATCCCCCGACCTAGGCGGCAGGGTGTGGGGCAGACTGACCGCGGTTGCACATTCACGCACAGTGAGAGGGACCACGCAGGCCCCAGGGGGCGAGGGCTGACGGCAGTGGCACACTCTCGTGCAGTGGGACAAAATGCGTGGGCCCCGTGACAGCGGCAGCTGCAGCACCTGTGGGGGCCGAGGCGGGAGGCGGCTGATGGGACGCCTTAGTTCCTCGTTGACCCCACCCCCACATACAGTGTCACAACCCAGCCACTGAGTTGCCCTGCGCTAGTGAACACCTTAGGGCTCAGATCCTGCTACAGAACAGGCTCGAACAGCCCAAAAGATGGCGCAAGAACTCAAAGTCTCAGAGCCAATAACTCTAAGCGACCAACAGATTGCCAGGCTCTCAGAAGCACAATTCAAGACACTGTTTATCAGGATGCTCACAGAACTGG
>NW_028079226.1:0-695 GCF_014824575.4 Sturnira hondurensis | reverse complement strand
GATCTTTTTGATGTATTGTTGGATGTGATTTGCCAATATTTTGTTGAGGATTCTAGTGGCTATGTTCATCAGTGATATTGGCCTGTAATTTTCTTTCTTTGTTGTGTCTCTATCTGGCTTTGGAATTAGGGTGATGCTGGCTTCATAAAAAGAGTTGGGGAGTTTTCCCTCCTTTTGGATTTTTTGGAATAGTCTGTGAAGAATCGGGGTTAGTTCTTCCTTAAAAGAGTTGTAGAATTCTCCTGTGAAACCATCTGGCCCAGGGCTTTTGTGTGATGGGAGTTTTTTGATTACTTATTCAATTTCATTTGCTGTTATTGGCCTGTTCAGATTTTCTGCTTCTTTTTCATTGAGTTTTGGAAGATTATATTTTTCTAGAAATTTGTCCATTTCACCTAGGTTTTCAAATTTCTTGGCATACAGTTCCGCATAGTAATTTCTTACAATCCTTTCTATTTCTGCAGTATCATTTGTAATCTCTCCTCTTTCATTTCTGATTGTGTTTATTTGGGTCCTCTCTCTTCTTTTCTTGATGAGCCTACTTAAAGCTTTGTCTATTTTGTTTACCTTTTCAAAAAACCAACTCCTGGATTCATTGATCTTTAGAATTGTGCTTTTAGTTTCTATGTCATTTAGTTCTGTGCTGATCTTGGTTATTTCCTTCTTTGTACTTGCTCTGGGCTGTCTTTGTTGTT
>NW_028079225.1:11001-31229 GCF_014824575.4 Sturnira hondurensis | reverse complement strand
ACCCCTAAAACGGCAGAAGCGTTAAATTGCATCAAAATCGACGAGTTCAAAAACTGTTCTGGCATTGAACCTATCTCTCAATGGGTTTATTACATCAAATACAGGAATATTTTGAGGTGACTGACATTTAAATATGTAATAATAATTACACAATTTCCCCCTTTTTATTTTATTTTTGTTTCATTATTGTTCAAGTACAGTTTTGTCTTATATTCCCAGCCCTGCCCATCCCCCCAGTGCTCCCCACCTCCCTCCTATTTCCACCCCCCACCTTAGTTATTGTCCATACTGTTCCTGTGAATCCTTCCCCTTTCCCCTGTGATTCAAAGGCACTGAAGTACAGATCAGGCTGACAGGGACCAGAGGAAACAGTGGAGAGAATCACAATTTTTTTAACTAAATAAATACTTTGTTTTTGAGGGATGACCACCCTTGTATGTCCAATAGAATATACATTGATGGATAAATTATTTATTTGGCTATTCATGAGATTGAACTTTTCTCTGTATGTTTGCTTAGTACATTTCCAGAATAAGCTATAAAAATGTATCACGAGAAATTAGAAAATCACGTTTGTAAATATCTGGTTCTATTTTGCTCCTTTGTGTGTTTTGTTGATTATGTTCCACTTATAGGTGAGATCATATGGAATTTGTCTTTCACTGCCTGGCTTATTTCACTTAGCATGATGCTTTCCAGTTCTATCCATGCTGTCACAAAGGGTAGTAGTTCCTGTTTTCTTTCTGCTATGTACTATTCCATTGTGTAAATGTACCACAGTTTTTTTGATCCATTCATTTACTGATGGACACTTAGGCTATTTCAAGCACTTGGCTATTGTAAATAAAGCTGCTATGAACATTGGGTTCTGTAGACTTGGTGATTCAGAATTCTTAGGGTAGAGTCCTAGCACTAAGATGGCTGGATCTAAAAGCATTTACATCTTCAGTTTTGAGGAAATTTCATACTCTTTTCCACAGTAACTGCACCTGTCTGCATTCCCACCAACAGTTTACTAGGGTTCCCTTTTCTCCACAAACTTGCCAGGAGTTCTTGTTTGTTGATTTATTAGTGATGGCCATTCTGACCTGTGTGAAGTGTTATCTTATTGTGATTTTAATTTGCATCTCTAACAGCTAGTGATGTTGAGCATTTTCATGTGACTTAGGGCCCTCTGTATGTCATCCTTGGAGAATTGTCTGTTCAGAGCCTGTGCCCATTTTTTAATTGGATTGCTTTTCTTCCTGGTGTGGAGTGATGTGAGTTCTTTACACATTTTGGAGATCAAAGTCTTGTCCAAGGTATAATTGACACATATGTTTTCTCATACAATTGGTTCCCTTTCCATTTTGTTCAAAACAAAGAACAAACTGACAATGATGGGGGAGGGATAACAAGAGAAAGAATGAGAAAGGGCAAGAAAAGGAACACCAGTACAGGACTTATAGCCACAGACAATGAGGGGGATTGACTGTGGGACAGGGTAAAGGTGAGAGATGGTGGAAAGGCAGGACAATTGTAACTGAACAAAAATGTTTTAAAAAGAGAAAGATGGTATTTTCCTCAGAATTTAATGCCATAATCTCAGCATGTTGCTCAGTAAAGATTCAGCAAAATGGAGGATGAGTACATGTCTAATTTACAAATATGAAAATGTGAGCAGTATATTGATAAATAAATAAATAAGGTGGTTCCTAAACACACACACACACAGACATACACAGTTGATCAAAAACTAGTAAGTTATTCCATCCAGTCCAATTTTCAGGTCACTTCATTAAGACATGAATATCAGAATCCAGACAATGACATAGTCTACCAGAAAGGGGGACATATCTTTAGGTATGGTTCCAGGGCAGAGCACTGATTATATCTCAAGAGCACTAATTGAGCCCCAGAATTGCCACTCGAGGTATGTGATGCTGAGAGACTCAGGTGATACAGAATATGTTAGGACCTGTAGATTTCCTGATACATCATGTTTAGTTCCATATTGATAGGGGACTCAAGAGCTGGAAAGTATTAGTTTAAGGTAAATACTTATAAGCTGTCGAGAGCTGACCAACAGCTGTCCCTTGACACAGTCAGAGTGCATGAGGTGCATCTGCACAGCAGAGGCAACTGTAGCTGCATTTCCTGTTTATCTCTCCTGGCATGTTTGATTCTGTGATTAATAGATGGTGGGATTTTTAGACAACTGCATTTCAGGCCCAAAGATCCACATAATTCCAGTGAAGTTATACAAAATAATTTCTTGGCCAGAGAACAAAGTCCCCCCCTAATGAAGTAGCCCCTGAATACCTAAACGTTGATGAGTAACAACCCCTCCTCTACCTTGGACAGGAATATATATTAATTAGAATTAGACAGGCAAAGAAAACAAAGGAAGCTGGTTAGCTATTACAAACTAAGCATGTAGAAAAAATTACCAAGGAGTCAGAGTCCATATTAAATAAAAAAACATTTTAGACAGAAAGATAGATAGCTAACTGGGACATCACAAAGGCCTTATTTTTTTTAATTTGTAAAATTTAATTGTTGTTCAAGTACAGTTTTCTGTCTTTTACTTCCATCCCAGCCCACTCCCCACAGTGAAAATAAGTAAATAGGACTACATCAACCTAAGAAGCTTTTGCACAGCGAAGGGAATCATCAACAAAATGCAAAGTACACCTACCTATTGGGAGAAGATATGTGCCAGTGATATTGATAGGGGACTCAAGACTTAGAAAATTTTAGTCTAAGGTAAAAAGTTATAAGCCTCATGTATAATGTATGTGTTAAAGCTTTTCTTTCAGAAACTACACCTAAGGCCCATCCTGGCTCCTGGGAATACAGCTGACCTCCTGGGGCACTGCTAAAGATTACTGCCTGGGGACAGCTGGAGGCATCTGGACCTTTGTGTTCCAGGGAGAGACAACCACCCATCCCTGGAAGCAGCTAACTGCCCAGGATGCAAATGTTGCAACTTCTTTCATTTAATGCTCCCTGAATCTCAAAGCCCTGATCACATCTGGCCTGAAAAAAGAAGTCAAGATGTTCTGTCAGGGTATGAACCCACCATCTTCTCAGATCACAGGCCATCTCAATAAAGCGCCCATAAACATTCATTCACTGTCATTGCTTTTTGGGTTTGGAAGTGACAGGCAGCCCAAACACTGGTGTCTTTTCTGGTTCCAATATTTCTAAGAACTAGTATCCACAATTTATAAAGAACTCACACAACTTAACACAAAAACAATCCAATGGTCTGAGGACCTGAATATGTACATTTCTCCTAAGTTGATATGCAGATAATCAATGGATATGAAATAATGCTCAACCTCACTAATCATCAGAGAAATCAAATTGGAATCACAAAGAGCTTTCACCTCCCACCTGTCAGAATGGCTATCCTCATAAACCAACACACGAGTGTTGGCCAGGATGTGGAAAAAAGAGAACTCTGTGCACTCTTTGTGGGATTGCACATTGGTGCAGCCACTATGGAGAACAGCCTGGGGATTCCTCAAAAAATTAAAAATAGAACTACCTTATTAAAACCAGAACATTAACGCTGCCTGTCTTAAATTTCTCTTCAAGCCAGTCTTCTTATAACAGAAAACAAAGTCTGGTGGGGTGTTTTGAAATTCAGGGAAAATTAGATTAGAAAAACTGTAACATTCTTGCCTTGGGCAGTTAGCTTTATTGCCAACACAATGGCTCAGATATCTCTAGCTGTGCCCCAGGTAGTGATCTCTAACTGTGCCCCAGGAGGTCGTCTCTCTCTTGCTGGACTCAGGCCAGGCAGAACCACAGTTCCTGAAACAATAACCTTAACATATGCATTACCCACCAGGCTTAGTAACTATTTACCTTAAACTAAAATTTTCCGAATCTTGAGTCCCCCATCATTATGACCCAACAATTCCAATTCTAGGTATTTAGGTGAAGAAATCCAAAACACCAATTCAAAAGGATGTATGCATCCTTATGTTTATTGCAGTATTATTTACAATAGCCAAGATATGGAAGTAACCTGAATGCTCATACACAGATCAACTTGGCAAAAGAGAAATTGTATACATATACAGCAGAATATTGATCACCCATTAAAAATGGAGTCAGCTAGTGTGGCTCAGTGGATTGAGTGCCAGCCTATGAACCAGAATATCACCAATTTGATTCCCAGTCAGGGTATATGTTTGGGTTGCAGGCCAGGTTACCAGTTGGGGACCTGCAAGAGACAAACCATCTAAGTATCTCTTGCACACTGATGTTTCTCTCCCTCTCTTTCTCCCTCCCTTCCCCTCTCTCTATAAATAAATAAATAAAATCTTCAAAATATTCACTCATACGATTTGCAACAAGATGACTGGACCTAGAAGGTATTATACTAAGTGATATAAGTCAGATAGAGACAAAGGACATGTGATTTCACTTATATGTAGAACTGATAGGAGACTCAAGAGTCACAAAATTTTAGTTTAAGGTAAATACTTATAAGCCTAGTAAGTTATACACATGTTAAGGCTTTTGTTGCAGACCTGGCTGGTATAGCTCAGTGGATTGAGTGTGAGCTGTGAACTAAAGGGTGTCAGGTTCCATTCCCAGTCAGGGCACATGCCTGATTTGTGGGCCAGGTCTCCAGTGGGAGCCCTGTGAGAGGCAACCACACATTCATGTTGCTCTTCCACTCTTTCTCCTTCCCTTCCCATCTCTAAAAATAAACAAATAGAATGTTAGGGGTAAAAAAGCTTTCGTTTCAGAACCTACAGATAAGACCCAACCTGGATCCTGGGAGAAACAGCTGACCTCCTGTGGCACTGCTAAAGATTACCACCTGGGGACAACTGGAGGAATCTGGGCCATTGTGTTCCTGGGAGAGACAGACAACACCCACCCCTGGGAACAGCTAATTGCCCAGGAAAACAAAGCTGCAACTTTTTAATCTAATTTTCCCTGACTTTCTTTTTTTTAATATAATTTTTATTTAATTCTTGTTCAAGTACAGGTTTCTGTCTTATATTCCCAGCCCTGCCCACCCCCCGTCCAGTGCCCCCCACCCTTAGTTATTGTCCATGTGTCCTTTATACTTGTTCATGTGAGTCCATCCCCTTTTCCCCTATGATTCTCTCCCTTCTCCACTCTGGACCCTGTCAGCCTATTCCGTATTTGAGTGTCACTGGTCGTATTTTGCTTGCTTGTTTGGTTTGTTTAGATTCCTGTTAACGGTGAGATCATATGATATTTGTCTTTCACCGCCTGGCTTATTTCGCTCAACATAATGCTTTCCAGTTCCATTCATGATGTTGCAAAGGGTAGTAGTTCCTTATTCCTTTCTGCAGCATAGAATTCCATTGTGTAAATGTACCATAGTTTTTTGATCCAGTCATTGACCGGTGGGCATCTAGGTTGCTTCCAACTCTTGGCTATCGTAAATTGTGCTGCTATGAACATCGGGTGCATAGGTTCTTTTGGATTGGTGTTTCAGGGTTCTTAGGATAAACTCCCAAGAGTGGAATTGCTGGGTCAAAAGGCACATCCACTTTTAGTTTTCTTAGAAAATTCCATACTGTTTTCCATAGTGGTTGTACCAGTCTGCAATCCCACCAACAGTGAACTAGAGTCCCCTTTTGCCCACAACCTCTCCAGCACTTGTTGTTTGTTTCTTTGTTTATGATAGCCAATCTGACTGGTGTTAAGTGGTATCTCATTGCGGTTTTAATTTGCATCTCTCTGATAGCTAGTGATATCGAGCATCTTTTCATGTGTCTCTGGATTCTCTGTATGTCCTCCTTGGAGAAATGTCTGTTCAAGTCCTCTGCCCATTTTTTGATTGGGTTGCTTGTCTTCTTTGAGTGGAGCCGAATGAGTTCTTTGTATATTTTGGAGATTAAACCCTTATCTGAGGTATCATTGGCAAATATGTTTTCCCAAGCTGTTGCTTCTCTTTTTATCTTGATACTGTTTTCCTTAGCCATGCAGAAGCTTTTAATTTTGATGAGATCCCATTTGTTTATTCTTTCCTTTATAACCCTTGCTCTAGGGGACATATCAGTAAAAATATTGCTGCATGGAATATCTGAGATTTTCTTGCCAATCCTCTCCTCTAGGGCTTTAATGGTTTCATGGCTTATGTTTAAGTCTTTTATCCACCTTGAATTTATTTTGGTGTATGGTGTAAGTTGGTGCTTGAGTTTCATTTTTTTGCATGTAGCTGTCCAGTTCTCCCAACACCATTTGTTGAAAAGGCTGTCTTTACTCCATTTTATGTTATTGCCCCCTTTGTCAAATATTAATTAACTGTAGAGAGTTGGGTTTATTTCTGGGCTCTCTGTTCTATTCCATTGGTCTATGTGCCTGTTTTTGTGCCAGTACCAGGCTGTTTTGATTACAGTGGCCTTGTAAAACAGTTTGATATCAAGTATTGTGATCCCTCCTACTTTGTTCTTCTTTCTCAAAATTGCAGCAGCTATTCTGGGTCTTTTCTGGTTCCATATAAATTTTTGAAGTGTTTTTTCTATGTCTGTGAAATATGCCATTGGTACTTTAATAGGTATTGCATCGAATCTGTAAATTGCTTTGGGTAGTATGGACATTTTGATGATGTTAATTCTTCCAATCCATGAACACGGTATTAATTTTCCCTGACTTTCAAAACCCCTCACTGCACTTTGTTCTCTGTTATAAAAGTCAGGCCTAGAAAGAAAAGGCAAGGTGGTTTGCTTTAGGGTGCGAACCTGCTGTCTTCTCAAAATGCTGACCATCTGAATAAAGCGCCCAAAAGAATCAATCCACATCTCTGCTTATTGGAGACAAGCAGAGATGTCTCACTTTAGTAGAGACAAGGAGCCCAAACACCAGTGTCTTTTTCTGTTTCAGAACCTATAAATAAATAAATAAATAAATAAATAAATAAATAAAACAGAAGCAAACTCATAGATACAGAAAATAAACAGGTTGTTGCCAAGTAAAAGAATGATTAGGAGACTGGATGAAAAAGGTGAAGTAATTAACAAATACAAATGGTAGGTACAAAATAGACAAAAGGAGGTTAACAACAGTATAGTAAATGTAGAAGCTAAAGAACTTATAAGTACAACCCATGGGCATGAGCTAAGGGGTTGGGAGATGTGGGTGAGAGGGAGGTGCAGGGCAGAGGAGAATAAATGGGGGGAAATGAGACAACTGTAATAGCATACTCAATAAAATATATTTAAAACAACAAACAAATAAAAGTTCATAGTTACTACTAAAACGTCATGAGGATATAACATACAGCATAGGAAATATATGAATATGTAAACATAGAAAATAAAGTCAACATTCTAGGAACTGAAGATGGAGGTGTAGATGGAAACACCGCGCCTTCTCCCACAACCAAGTTTGAATACAAGAAATGTTTAGTAAACAAAAACACAGCCAGAGAACAGAAAATTGAACTATACGAAGTCCAACAACAATGTATCATTGAAACAAACTGGTAAGAGGGACGGAGCCAGCAGTGGAGCGGGGTTGGGCAGGAAGGATCCCACGACCCAGGCGCACTGGCAGCCAGGGTAGAAGCGTGGACCGAGTGAGGGTGCGGGGCAGACTGACTGCAATCGCACATTCGCGTACAGATAAACCAGTAGAGGAGTGAGCAGTGAGATGGACCACGCAGGCCCCAGTGGTGAACCCAGTGAGTGCGCAAGGCAGTGCAAAGTGGCGGGCTGACCACGGTAACACATTTGCGCACAGTGGGACAAACTGCGCGGCCCCGGGGGTGGGAGGCAGCAGAGGGAACCGCCATTGCTTTCCTTTGACCGCACCCACACATACAGCGTCACAACACAGTGACTGAATTGCCCCGCCCTGGTGAATATGTAGGGCTCTGCTCCTCATATATAACAGGCAGGAACAGTCCAAAATATGGCTCAAGAAGAACTCAAAGCCCCAGAACCACAACTCTAGGCAAAGAAGTAATAGCAAACCTCTCAGATGCACAGTTCAAAATACTGGTGATCAGGATGCTCACAGAATTGGTTGATTATAGTCACAAATTAGGAACATATGAAGGCTAAACTAATTGAAATGAAAGGAAATGCACAGGAAACCAATAGTGATGGAAAGGAAACTGGGACTCAAATCAATGGAATGGACCAGAAGGAAGAACAAACATCCAACCAGAAAGGAATGAAGAAATGAGAATTCAAAAAAAGGAGGAGAGGCTTAGGAACCTCCAGGACATCTTCAAACGTTCCAACATCCGAATTATAGGGGTACCAGAAGGGGAAGAGGAACAGCAACAAGTGGAAAACTTATTTGAACAAATAATAAAGGAGAATTTCCCCAGTCTGGCAAAGGAGATGACTTCCAGGAAATCCAGGAAGCTCAGAGAGTCCCAAAGAAGTTGGACCCAAGAGGGAACACACCAAGGCACATCCAGGAAGCTCAGAGAGTCCCAAAGAAGTTGGACCCAAGAGGGAACACACCAAGGCACATCATAATGACATTAGCCAAGATTAAAATGAAGGATAGAATCATAGAAGCAGCAAGAGATAAGGGGACAGTCACCTACAAAGGAGTGCCCATCAGACTGTCAGCGGATTTCTCAAAAGAGACCTTACAGGCAAGAGGAGGCTGGAAAGAAGTATTCCAAGTCATGAAATCCAAAGACCTACATCCGAGATTGCTTTATCCAGCAAAGCTTTCATTTAGAATGGAAGGACAGATAAAGTTCTTCTCAGATAAGATCAAATTCAAGGAGTTCATCATCACCAAGCCCTTATTATATGAAATGTTAAAGGGACTTATCTAAGAAAAAGAAGATGAGAGAGGGACTTCCGCCAAGATGGAGGCATAGGTGGAAACACTGTGCCTTCTCCCACAACCAAGTTTGGATACAACAAAAGTTTTGGTGAACTACCACACACCCAGAGGCCAGAAAACCGAATTATACGGAAGTCCGACAGCTACGAACCGTTCAACCAGGACGGTAAGAGGTGGAGCTAGCAGTGGCGCTGGGTCAGCCAGGGCAGATCTAGGAGCGAAGGCAGCCCAGAACTAGTCGGGGTGCGGAACAGACTGACCAAGGTCGCACATTCGCGCGCAGTGAGACGGACCACACAGGCCCCAGGGTGCAAACCCAGTGGTGGAGGGCTGACAGCAGTGGCACACCCACATGCCGAGGAGCGGGGCACGTGGCCCTGGTGACGGTGGTGGCTGCGGTGCTGGTGGGGGTCGCAGCAGCAGCGGCGGCGGCCGCAGCGGGCGCCGGAGAGAAGCCATTGTCCCTCNTACAGCCAAGATTGCATTATCCAGCAAAACTTTCATTTAGAATGGAAGGACAGATAAAGTTCTTCTCAGATAAGATCAAATTCAAGGAGTTCATCATCACCAAGCCCTTATTATATGAAATGCTAAAGGGACTCATATAAGAAAAAGAAGATGAAAAATATGAACAGTGAAAGGACAGCAAACTCACAGTTATTAATAACCACACCTAAAACAAGAGCAAACCAAGAGGACAGCTAGGTCAAGAGTGGAACCATAGAAATGAAGAACACATGGAGGGTTAGCAATAGGGGAGTGGGAGGAGGAGAAGGAGGGAGAAGGTACAGAAAATAGCATGGACAGTAGGTAGAAAATAAATAGGGGGAGGGCAAGAATAATAGGGGAAATATAGAATCTAAAGAACTTGAGGCACGTGGTCATAAAGTAAACGGGGGAGGAGGAGGTGTGCAGGGTGGAGCGGAATGAAGGGGGGGAGTAGAACAACTGTAATGGTACAATCAATAAAATATATTTAGAAAAACATTCTAGGAACTGTTTGTGATGAATTATGGGGGAATCACTTCATAAATTATGTTAACATTTAACCACTATGTTGTACACATGAAATTAACATAAAAATAATATTGAGCGTCAATTGTGATTAAGAAATGTTTTTGAAAAAATCTGTACCTGTGATAAGTCATTCCCCATACCCACACTGCTTCTACCCCAGACAACTGTTAATCTACTTTCTGTTCCTATGGATTTGCCTCTGCTGGGAAGCACCCTGCCTGGTTTCAGAAGCTGTAACCTCCCATGGCTAAGGCTAAGTGAGAGACCTTGAGACCCTAAGCCACTAAGGAGACCAAGCTTATCTCCCTGGCAGTGGTGCCAACTCTTCCCCCTTTACTTCACCACACCTGGCCCTGAGTGGATGACTGGTTAGCCAATGAGGAATAAGATTCCTCAAAAAGGATGACCTAAGACAGGCACGATCATAAAAGGTCCCCCAGGGAAGGACTTGGGGGCTATAGAAAAAGGGAGTGGACCCTCGACCTCCAGCTTTGACATAGCCTGAGTCCTCATTCTGTCTGCAAGAAGTCTCCTAATGTCTGGCTGCCTTACTTCCCCTGCCTGACTTAAACCTGAAACAATGCCAGAGGTGGGTGTGGCCCTGTGCTAAAAAGGACGGGTTCCCTGAGGCAATCAGGCCTAAGAAAGAATGCATAAAATGCCTGGAAATTTCCTGACTGGTGTAGCTCAGTGGATTGAGCACGAGTTGCGAACCAAAGGATCACAGTTCAATTCCCAGACAGGGCAGATGCCTGGGTTGCGGGCCCAGTCCCCAATAGGGGACGTGTGAGAGGCAACCACACATTGATGTTTCTCTTCCTCTCCTTCTCCTTTTCTTCCCCTCTCTCTAAAAAAATATTTTAAAAGAACTAAAATATTTTAAATGCTTGGAAAGCTGCTTTGCTAATACCCTCAATTTAAATGATAACAGTCCAAGCAGGGAATGAGTTTGTTTCCCCAAAGTTTAAAGGCCCTTTATCTATCTGACCCTGACTCAAAATAAGCCCTCAGAGTTCTTTTAATATTATCTATTGTTTGATCATTACTGTCTGACAATCACTGATGAGCTTTACATATAAGCCCTGTATTTCTATGCAAATAAACCCAATAAAGCCCATTAAGGTTCAGGCTCCTGGCCCTCCTTCTTTGAGGGATGGGCCAGCTTTTCTCTCCAAGCAGATCACATCTTGCTATAATGATTCTCATTCACAGTGGGCAAAGTGGGGCAAGGGGCCTCTCCAGATGGAGGGGCCCCAACAGTCTCTTCTGAAATTTTAATATAAATGGAATCATACCATATCAGAAATCCTCCTGCCTTCTCTTTCAGTAGAGTTGAGTTCAGTCTCTCCCTTACTGCAATCATCTTCGCCTCCACTGTAGAGTCCTAAGTAAACTCTTCCCTACTTGTTTGATGATGTCTCATGTAATTTTTCTTTGCTATATTCAACAGCTATTACAGAAATTTCTTTATAATGAAATTTAAAGAAATTTCTACCAAAGAATATTTTGGTAGAAAAAAATATTCTTTCTACCAAAGAATCTTTATGGTGGTGCCCAGCATCTTCCTTGTTTATGCCAATAATACCACATTTCACGAAAAACTTTGGCTTGGAAGAGGACCTAAACTCATTTACTTCAGGACCCAAATCAGTTTAATTTAGAACACAGTAGTTGAGGCAACCTAGTACAAATATTTTCTTTTATAATACTCAAAACATGTGAGTTCACTCAGAAGGTAATGACAATACAAGAGGGATGCAGACTAACTGGATGGAGAGAATATCAGGAGAATTTAGATGGGTGTTCAAACATCTTAAGTGCAGTATTTAAGTGGAGACTTCAGTAACTAAGAGGAAGAACATTCTAGACATAGATAATTAAGTTTGATGGTCTTCAGGTTACAAAGAATATGGTCTGTTTGAAGAACAACAAGAAAGACGATGTGGGTAAACAAACTTAACATTCACCAGAATCGCTTGTAATGGGTTTCAGCTGCAGAGGTTCTGATTCTCCAGGTCGGAGCAGGGCCTGAAATTTATCACATGTAAGCTCCCAGAGTAATTTTGTTAAGTGGACCAGTGACCAGTAATGGAGTTGGAAAGGGATAGAAGAGACTACACCATGAAGGGCTTTTTTTTTTACACCTAAAATAAAATGAAAAATAAAAAAACTGGCTTCCATGTAAAAAGAGAGAATGTGAACAGTCGTAAGCCTTTTTGGACACTGTTACAAGAGTAGGAAATACAAACCACCAGTATATCTGAGCAGCTATACTCTCATAAATTTTGAGAGAGGAAACAAGAAGTGAACTAGGTAGTATGTCAGTCAGCTTGCAGTTAAAGGTCCTTCCAGTATTTGAGGTCACCTGTCTGTGCATCTCTATGCTCTAACGACAAGACTTAGAATGTTCCTCAGGTCTTCAGACACCTCCTTTACCCAGAAGGACAGATTTGTCCTCAGTGTTAGACACTCTCATGTTCTCAATGCCTTCTGAACCTAAACAACTAAAATCAGGGGAACGCGATCAAACGTGAAAGAAAAAAGAAAAAATGAGGGACAGATTGGACCATATGGCCTCTAGAAATTTCAAGAGGATGACGCAGTCCAAATAAATGATCATCCTTAACTCATATTTTGTTTACACTCTAAGGTTTAATATTTTAAAATAATCATAGGGGAAAAGGGGATGGACTCACATGAACAAGTATAAAGGACACATGAACAATAACTAAGGGTGGGGGGCAGAAATGGGAGGGAGGCAGGGAGCATGGGGCAGGGGAGCGGGCAGAGTTGGGAATATAAGACAAAAAGCTGTACTTGAACAAGAATTAAATAAAACAATTATTAAAAAAATAAAATAGAATAAATATTTTTGAAGTATAATGCTCGTGAATACTTTATTATCTCAAACTCTGTTCTCCCTTTGAATCAAGCATTTCTGAGTCTCGATTTCTAGATTCACTAAGATTTTCTATGGGGACCCACCTAGTGTTTCAAAACTTCAATACTTCATCTCCACTCCTCAAATTTTCCATCACTGATCCAATCACTGGGCTTGTAATTTATAAAGCATTGCTGACTATTTAAGAAAACTTCCTTGAACTGTCTTAAAATCATCCGCAAATAATTTTATTAGTAAGAAGATATCCCAAACTGGCTTCCTCACGAAGGGACTCAGAGACAGTGAAGAACACACAGGAAGGTTACCAGGTAGCAATCCTGGACTCAACACCTGTGGAAGAGCAGATGTGTGGGAATGAATTTGCCCTCCCTTACAGAGAGATATGACCTATTATGAGGTCCTGGGAGGTAAGCCTTAAGCCCTTCACATTTCGCCAGTGAGAAAATTCATTGGTTATTGTGGGGGACTCCATGAACCATACTTGGTAGTTCATGCTAATGAGATGACTGAAGATGGCAATGGGTTGTGCCAAAGAGACCAAGCATGTATTGAAGGGTTGCTACTTTAGGGGAACTAAAGGCAGCCCAGTGTCTGGGGAGGAAGGCTGGAGAGTGAGTTCAACCAAATGGGAAATGATTCAGCTTACCCCACTGATGAAATGAAGCCTTAATAAAATCCCTGGACATTAAACCTCAGGTGTGTTACCTGGTTAGCAAGACTCTGACTGTGGTCTCACATTGCGGCCGGGATGAGGTAATGGATTTGAATTCCGTGGGGAGAGGATAACAATAAGGCTTACCTATGGGACCTTTCAGATATCTCCCCACATGTATCTTCTTTTAACTAGGCCTCTTTTGTGTTCTTTTGCTATAGAAAAAGTGTAATCATAAGTCTAGCACTGTCTTCAGTGCTGTGGCTCATTCTGGTGAATTATTGAACCTGAGGGAATTCCCTCCCTTTGAGTCATTCTAGCAAATCATTGAAAGTAAGGGCACCCCTTAATTGTGGCCAGCTGATTTGAAGTGAGGATGGCCTGGGGCCTCCTGAATGTATGGCTGGTATATGAAGTGAAGACAGTCCTGCAGAGACTGTTCCCTCACTGTGTGGTTTGGGGAACACTGTGTAGCAACCAAGGACAGTGCAAAAATCAAGCCTAGTTGAAGCCCATCAAAGGCCACCTAGAATCACCAGGGAGGTCTGGATCTCAGATGAATCTTTAGAGTTGGCTGGAACTTGTGCCAAGAGGTCAAATGTCATGGGATGTGGGCAGCTGCAGAGAAGCCATGACTTCGGTTATGGTGGCTCTCTGCAGCTGAGGCAGGTCCCTGTGGGAGCTGATGCTGACATTTGAAGCAACATGTCCCTCATTTGCTGTATGATTTCATTTCACTCATGTAGTAAAATAATCTAATAGAAAATTTGCCATCTTAATTTTTTTAAGTATCCCATTTAGTATCATTAAGTAAATTCCCATTGCTGTACCACCATCATCACCATCCATCTCCACAAGCCTTTTCATCTTGCAAACATGAAACTCACTATTACCCAATTGAATGCTAACTCCCTGGTCCCTCTTCCCCCATCCTCTGGCTACCAATATTCTACTTTATGTCTTATGGATTTCACTACTTTAGTTGCCTCACATAAGTAAAACTATACAGTATTTGTCCTTTCGTGTCTGGCTGTGAAATTGATGAGATGTTAGATGGAATGGGAAAAAGAATTATCCATATATTGAAAACCATACATCCCAGTTTTCTGTGAATGTCCTACTTGATATTTATTCAAATTCAGTATTAATGCTATTCCATCTCAATTTCAAAATACCTTGGATTAGAAAAGAAATTAAATACTGTATTTTCTCAAGCATCTAACCATGATCATGAAGGAGCAAAAATGTAAAAAAAAAAAAAACTGAAAAAGAATCATGGGGAAACTATACAAAGAATAAATACCAAACAGGGGAGAGCTATAATATTTCATAAGGATATAATCACGACAATCAGGACCAATAGTCCTGGGTAATGCAAAGGAAAGGGAGACAGGTACACTTATGGGCTGGGGATAATCCTTGAGGAACTCACACCTAAGTACAGAACCCAAACAATCTCTAAATTTATTACAGCTGTGCTAAGAGAAAAAATTGTGCAGACAGAGAGCAGATGCATATGGGTACAAATACACCATGAGACAGGATTCACAATTTCTTGTTATATATATTTGACTTTGCTAGTTTTTCGAATCAATGAGCCAAAAAGATCAATAGGTATAAAACTAGGCTATTCTTCTGATCACTCTCCATAGCGCACTCTTGATGTCCCTATTTCTCAGGCAGTAGATGAAGGGGTTCAGCATGGGGGTGACAACAGTATACATCACCGAGGCCACTGCACCCTTCCTCAGGGAGGATGAAACAGTGGGACTGAGGTACACACCAAGGGCTGTTCCATAAAATAAGCAAACAGCTGACAGGTGAGAGCCACAGGTGGAGAAGGCCTTATACTTCCCCTCTGTTGCTGGGACCCTCAGAATGGAGGAAACAATTCGAATGTAAGAAAACAGAATTCCAGAGAGTGGAATGCCACCAATGAGAACACCAACACAATAGATCAATATGTTATTGTTGGAGGTGTCAGAACAGGCAAGGTTGAGGAGTTGAGAAGGGTCACAGAAGAAATTAGGAATTTCCACGTATGCACAAAAGTTAAGTTGTGACACCATCAAGTAGTGCATCTGGGAGTCCAAAAGGCCAATGAAAAATGACAGTAGGACACACAAGCCACAGAGGCGGGGGTTCATGATGACCAGGTAGCGTAGAGGCTGACAAATGGCCACCAAACGGTCATAGGCCATCACAGCCAGAAGTAGACTCTCCAAACATCCAAATAAGGAAAGAAATGTGACCTGAGTTAGGCAGCCTGCATAGGTGATGGATTTGCTATGTGTCTGGAGGTTCACCAGCACCTTGGGGACTATAGTGCTGCTCAAACTGATGTCAGTCAGGGACAAATTGGAAAGGAAGAAGTACATAGGTGTGTGGAGGCGGGAGTCAGAACTGACAGCCAGGATGATGAGCAGGTTCCCCAGCATGGTCACCAAGTACATGGCCAGGAACAGCCCAAACAGAAGAGGCTGCAGCTCTGGATCATCTGACAGTCCCAGGAGGAAGAATTTGAAGTCAC
This sequence comes from Sturnira hondurensis, assembly GCF_014824575.4. NCBI lineage: Eukaryota > Metazoa > Chordata > Mammalia > Chiroptera > Phyllostomidae > Sturnira > Sturnira hondurensis. The sequence continues at coordinate 15,335 of NW_028079225.1, read as the reverse complement.
CTGTTTGATTCTGTAATACTATGCAGATAGGAAACAGTTTGAAAAAGAAGAGACTGTTGAATAATTAAAACTAGGGTAAACACACCCATTTTTTTGTATTCAAGGAATTCCAAAATAAAGGAATCACACTTCAGCTTGAGGACCCTACACCACCCACCACCACTCCTTAATCTTTGGCAACATTTCTCAGTTGTGAACCCTTTTAGAACTCTTTCCTTATGGATGTCTAGGCTGTTTACCTGTTTCTATAAACACCCACTTTAGAGACCCTGGCTCAATGAATATTAGACAAAAAAGGACATTTGAGATTAAAAAATTTCACCAACAGAGGAAAATATCAGCCTTCTGCTCTGAAAGTAAAACTATGCAATGGGACATATATTTTTCTAAGAAAATATCATCTTAATTGAAAGACACTAAGAAGCAGTTGAATGTACTTTATCTCACTCAGATGCAGTACCAGAAATTCCCTTAATTTAGAATATAGTCTTGAAGAGCTAAAACCACATTAACTGCATTCCAACTTAAAATAAAATGTTCATAAGCAGATAGATTTTTCTATGGCAATTATCTTCAAGGGTTTTCATCTTTACTTGGATTTATAATATCCATCTTCCATCGAGATAAATGTTCACTCACATGTGGGTTCTCTGATCAAAGTCACTCGTCCTTCAACTGTAACTTAAATATGTATATTTTTGGCCTTAGTGGACTTCACTTTTTGCAAAATATGTCTTTGTTAAATGCACAAAATCATGCAGTACTTCTGATCCTAAAGACAGTGTTAATTTACAATGCACCAAAGATTAAGTAATAATTCACTTTCATGAATACCCTGTAGTCTATACTCATTTTTCTTTAGTGAAAGCTTATTTTCTGTCAGTGGTACACAATTTCAGAGAAACATTTGCACTTGAGTTTCCACTTTACTGTTTTTGTTCATTGTAGCTGTGTAAATTTTTTTAAACTTGTCTCTAACCACAGACATTGGTGGAAGTTGGTTTCTCATCAAATCCAACCCTCTAACGAACAGTGGACAAACTGAGAATCAAAGCCAGGCCTCAAAGTTTAAGTTGGTCTCCTTATGCCAGCTGAAATGCTTTTCAAGTAAGTTCTTTAAGAGGGATTGTGTTTCTCTTCAATTCAACTCCTGGAACTTATGGACACAGAAAACAGTGTGGTGATTGTGGTACGGTTGAGTGGGTGTGGGTTTTGGGAGGGTTTAGGGGAGTTAAATGGTAATGAAACAAATACAATAAAATAAAAACAATAAAAAAATTTTAGGAATGGGCTGGCCATAACCTGGTACCAATTAAGTCAGAATTTCTACATGAAAGTCCTTTCGAGTACCATCATAAAGCCAGAGCAGAGAACCATTCTCACTTTGTATTAAAGTTATTAATTCTTTTCCATATCATTTTCACCCACTCCCAATATTAACCTATAAATATGTAATAATACATGCTGTAGAATTTGTATTTATTGCTATAACACTTGAGGGGTTTTTCCCATCCCTGCATGAACTTTCCCTGCACTTCACTTGTCTGAAGGCAAACACTGTCATGAATCTGGTGGATGCATTTTCTTTACAATATTTTAATATTAGTAGTGAGTTATGCATTCATAGTGATTTTCCTAAATACTTACCTATATACCCACATACTACACATACTGCTCCCTGAGTCTCATTAACCACAGCATTGCTTTTTAAGTCTCTCTGTGATATGCATACATCTATTGCAGCACTTTAAATGATGCCTACTGTTACCTGTGGGTTAAACTTCATTTTATTCCTCATCTTTTTTCTGTGACAGTGGTAAGAAAATTCTCATACCCCTCTTCACATCACACAAGTGAGAATTACTTAAAGACATATGCAAAAAAAGATTTGAGTTGTAAAAAGAAATTATATATGTTCAATTTCATTATTAATTACCTAGATTTATTTTCCCAATAGAAAAATAAGACAAAAATTGCAAAGGGATGAAGTTAACAAATTGTCTGACATCTGACTAGCAGTAGTCTTTTCATGGTAGAGCCACATGAAAGTTCCCATCTTGTCTGGGGAATCATATTTCCATATCTCAGCTTTACAAAACATGTTCACACATGCATTGCTATTCATACAAACCCCCAGGATCCACACATTCATTCAGTAAAGGTCCCTGAAAACCACTGGGTCCATTTTGCTAATTCACAGGTGAACTCGCCCAATCCCAAGAGAAGGAATTGGTGGTTGAGCCCCCGTTTGTTCATCTGAGGATAAAGCAGGTGTGGAAAGAAACAATCCTTGTGCTGCAGTGGAGGGGACAGCACTCTCGGGTGGGAATCAGGAACTGAGTCCCCCAGTTGTCATCCACTCAATGTGAAGTGTGTGTGATCTCTCCGCCCCCTCTGGGTGGGTATCTCTTAGATAGAAATGGGAGAATAACACCAATCTCTGGGAAACTTGTGACATCTAACAGAGGTTTGCCCTCAAGAAATGTTCAGTCATGCTTTTGAAATTAGGTTGAAATAGCAGGTTTGTTGATGAAAACAATCATGAGAAAGGTGTAATGACATATTCCATCAGATAGCAGTGAGTGGAGGAAGCCCATCAGGTCCCAGGTAATTCATTCACAGAGTGGAATTCCTAACATGTGTCTTAGTCCACACAGTAAGATTTACTTCCCTTTATCATTTCCTCTCTATTTAAATTTTTTCCCTATTTATGAAAATCAGCACAGTTTTTCTTTCAGTTTTGTAGATTCTATTAAATGAAAAGTGATAGGTTTCTTAGAAAATCAGTGCCATTGATATATGCAAGCACGTTTGTATCTCCCTTCTGGTCCTCTGAGACATTGCTGGAAGAATGTCTGTGAATGTCTTCACAACAGGAAGGACAGCACCTGTTGTGTGGAAGCAATATTGCCTACTCTCTATTTCTGAGATCCAAGGCAGAGTCTGTTCAATATTTAACAGAGATTGTTGTTCTCTGTCAAGCAGACTGTAGCTCCTGAGGGATCAGAAATGAATCAGTCCATTGTTTCCCTCCATGTATTCAGAATCTGCCTATACAGGGAACAAAATATCTGAAACTTTCCATGTTGGTGCCCTCCCATCTGTTTCCCCCAACTCCATTTATCCTAACCATGAGAGAGAAAATGCCCCTTACTGTCCCTGGTCCATCCTTCATTTCCACAGTACTTACTGGGCTGTTCTGTCTCTGCTGCAGTAGGATCAGGCAGTGAGAATCCACTGCTGCTGCCCTGCATGGGCACTGAAGGTTCAGGCTCGATCCCCAGGGCTGACAGTATGGCCAAGTTTGTCATGGACCTCCTGATGCAGTGACATGAGATGAGAAGACTCAGATGTGAAATGTGGGCCTCCTGATGCAGTGACGTGAGATTAGAAGACTCAGTCCCACTGGACTGAGATGGGGAACTTCAAGGGCTGGTGGTGAACCTGATGATCCATTCTTGCATGGACTTGGGAGCTCAATGCTCAGAGCTCATAATTAGCCAAATTGGTCTGTGTTATCCCAGTCTCTAAGGACTTGCTATTATTAACAGAAGGGGAAGGTACTTCCAGGGATTTGGGCCTTCCTCTTCTCAGGAGGAAGCTCACCTATACTCCTCACTTTCAACTTCCAAGTTGCAGGAATTTTATAAATTCAGACAAGTTTTTAATTAAAAAAGCAATATCTTACTTGTATGTCTGCTCATTCATTGGACTGATCTCTCTATGTGAAGATAATTATGTTGTCTCTACCAAAAATATGATATAATTTCTATTTTCTCATTTAAGATTTATGTCTCTAAGGAGAAACTTTCTCTTTTCCTTCTGTAGCCTGCTTTGGGATTTTGCATTTTATGCTTAAGAGATGTGTTGTTGTTGTTGTTGCTATTTTGAAAGGCCTATTTTTTCCATAGAAGTTACATGTGTTATTACATTAGATGACTATCTATTTTGATATGCTAAATGGAAATTTTCATAAATCCAACAGAGTGTTTCACAGATATCTGTGTTCTAGATGTAGGGCTGCGATCATGTCATCTTTTTTAAATTTAATTTATTGGGGTGACATTGGTTAATAAAGTTAGTAGCTCTCAGGTGTACAATTCCATAATACATCATTTGTCTATTGTACTGCATGTTCACCACCAGGCATCAAATTTCCTTCCATCACCATTTATTCCCCATTTACCCTCTTCTACCTCCTTCACTCCTTCGCCCTCTGGTAACCACCACACTGTTGTCTGTGTCTAGATGGATTTTTCCTTTCTTAATAGCTTCACCATTTTAACCCAGCCCCCCTACACCCTTTCTCTTCGGACAGCTGTCCATTCATTCCC
>NW_028079225.1:0-9353 GCF_014824575.4 Sturnira hondurensis | reverse complement strand
GCCATATCGATTCTATTCTTCATACCTTCTACTGTGTTCTTCAGTTCAGAAATTGTATTCTTCATTTCCTCTTGGCCTTTACTAAGGGTTTCCATTTCCTTTTTCATGTTGGTGTAGTTTGCAGAGAGCTCACTGTAGCTCCCCTGTAGTTTCTGGTAGCTCGTTGCAAGCTCTTTGAATTTCCTGATAACCAGTGCTTTGAATTCAATATCTGATAGTTGGCTTGCCTCTATTTCTCTAACGTTCTTTCTGAGACTTCCTCCTTTTCTTTCATTTGGGGGTTGTTTCTTTGTCTTCCCATTGTTTGTGTTGCTCTTCTTGTTGGCTTCAGCTTCTTAAAGTGGTCTCTTCTGGGTTCCTGGGTTTATGGTGAGAACTTCTGTGGTAAGATGCCTGTGAGATTCAGTGGTGCAGTCTCCTGCAGGTATTTTGGTGTTCTCCACTTCCACCTACTCCTCTTTTTGGCTTCCAGCTGGTCAAACCTTTTCTTCTGGTCTCCCTAGCTGCAGCAGCCTGAGGGGCTATTAGTGTGGCCTTTCTCTCATCTTGGTGAACTTAGCTGGTCTCGCCAGTGCCCTCCCAAGATCCAGAATGGCGCCGCTCTCCCTTGCCCCACTGAGAGCAGGTTTTTCCCCAGGCTTCCCAACTCTGGCCTGGCGTGAGGGCACGCACTCCCAGCCAGGCTTTCCTGGTCTTGCAGGCTTGGGCTTGGATCCTTCCCAGTGCTGTGGCTGCACACACTGGGCAACTCACAATTCTTCCAAGCTGGCAACCACAGCCTGACTCCCGGTGCTTCTCGGTCTGAGCCCAGCTTGGTAGGGATGAATCTGGCAATTGGCGCTTCCCCAGGGGCCCTGTCAGTCTCGTGCAGCGCCCCGAGGCTGTGTGAGCGCCCGCTGGAGTCCCCAGCTGGAGTCCCTGGCTGGAGTCCCCCGGTATTGGGAATGCGCACCACTGGGAATGCGCGCCACCGGGTATGCGCGCCACCGGGAATGCACGCACCACCGGGAATGCAGGGGATTCCCAGACTTCCAAGCTGGTGACCACACTGGATTCTGGATGCTTCTCAGTCTGTGCCCAGCTGGGTAGGGATGGATCTGGAGATTGGCGCTTCCCTAGGGGCCCTGTAAGTGGCGCGCAGCGCCCCGATGCTGTGTGAGCATCCGCTGGAGTCCCCAGCTGGAGTCCCCCGGTATCGGGAATGCGCACCTCCGGGAATGCGCAACACCCAGACCTCCAAGTCAGCAACTACAGCCTGCCTTCGGTGCTTCTCAGCCTGCGCCGGGCTAGGTAGGGAGGGAGCTGGTGACTGGTGCTCTTCCAGGGGCACTGACCGTATCCTGAATCTCCCTGGAGACTGTGGGGGCGCCGGCTCAGGCTACTGGGAATGCTGGGGCCCCTCAGTTCCCCAAACTGGCAAACAAAGCCTGACTCCACGGGTTATCAGAGTTCTCCGGTTTGCTTCCCAATGCCCACTCCTCTCTCTGCCACTACAGGCAAACCGATCTCTCCTGGTGTTTTCCGATCTGTGCCCTGCTGGTTAGAGAGGATGCCAGTGACTAGTTCTCTCATAGGGTTGTCCTTGTTGCCCTCCCTTGGCTCTCAGAGATCAGAGCGGCCCTGCCAGGGCCCTGGCTCCGCCGGCGAAGGGCCCGCAGCCTCTGTGCTGTTCCCTCGTACCTTGCTGATCTGAGGTCTGTCTCCTCTCCTCAACCTCTAGTCATTCAGTGTTTGCTATACTCTCTGGGGTCCTGCCGTCCCATATGCTGGGTCCCTGTTGGGTGTTCGCCATGCTCCTCTGCAGAGCAGCCTGGTTTTTCTCTGGCACATGAAGGGAAGCGAAATCCTTTGTCCTACTCCGCTGCCATCTTCCTCCCAACTTTCTGTTTTTTGCTGTGTCTTTGTTCTCCAAACCTTTGTTGCACCCAAACCTGGTTTCGGGAGAAGGCACAGTGTCTCCACCCATGCCTCCATCTTGACTGAAGTCTCTCTCAAAATTTTGTTTGTGACCTTTGAAGAGTATCTTAGGCTACTGAAATAATTTAAGCCTTGCTATTAGTTCTTCCCTTGAACATTTTAACCAATCCTTTAACTTCACAGATGAAATGTATTTTGTCAAGTGATATATGTTCAGGAAGCATCTGGCCTTGTTCCTACAAGGTGTTGCTGGTCTCTGGTACATTAAGCCTTAAATGTGGGTGAATGTGGTTTACTATTTGGTGAAAATGTTCCTTTATATTTCTTTTTTCTTATAAGAAAAGATACATTCTACTCATCCTCTAATACTCTGTATGCCCAGATATTTAAGATAATTTCTCAAATTTTCCCACCTTTGAGACATGTTTATCTGACCCTTTTGTGAGTTCCAGAGGTGGCAGAAAACCCAGGTCAAGTTAATTAGTTCACCAGAGAGCATGCTCCACATTTGTGTTACAGCCAGTACAAACCATTTTATCTCTAAGCTCCAAGGTTGCTCTTAACCATTTAGTGATCATTCTAAGCCAGAGATAAAGAAGGTAGATGAGTGTTCCGTGGGACAATAAGGATTGACCAACAATATGATATGTTGCATGTAACAAAACAATATACAATTCCTAAATTTTGTATTAGCGCTTTTATGTCCAATCATTTATTTCAAGAAGTTTAAAAAGAAGAAATAACCTAGGACTAACTGGAACCAATCCCAGGTTGGCTACCTGCCACAACAGAAGCCAGTCATGAGACAGGTGCTGGTGAAAAGAAAAGAGGTGTATTCAAGTGCCAACCACATGAGAAAATGGGATCTGTAGTCCCAAAACCAATCACAACATCTTAGTGCAGGCAAAGGTTTTTATAAGGGGGGAGAGGGAAAGCAGAACACATAGCTCAAAGAAGGACTGTGGACATGCAGGCAGTGCCATTGGTGATCTCATTGTGGATTTTTATGGTCACCATCATGGACTTGGCCTTCTGGCTTATGTCAGTTGCATTCCTCTGTCTAGGCAGTTGGCATTGGTGGGAGCCCCGATGTCACGCTGCTCCTTCAATTCACACAGAATCTGAAACTGCTAAACTGTAGAACATACTAAAAAAAATTTTAACATGCAAGATCCAACTTTGAGGAAAAAATCAGGTTACAGTCACAACCTAGGTTTAACATTTACTAGGACAAATAAGGGTAGCTTTATATAATAGAGTGTATTCATTCCCCATTACATGTTCAATGTTTATTTCATGCTATTTTCTTTTCTCAATCATCTAGCTGATATGTCAGCAGCATGGAAACAGGAAATCAAACAAGAATGTCATATTTTGTACTTCTGGGATTTTCCCAAGACTCAGAGCATCAACCCATCTTATTTTGTCTGTTCCTGTCCATGTACCTGATCACTGTGTTGGGAAACCTGCTCATCATCCTGGCCATCACCTCTGACTCCCACCTCCACACACCCATGTACTTCTTTCTCTCCAACCTGTCCTTTGCTAAAATCTGTTTCACCTCCACCACCACCCCAAAGAAGTCTCCTAATGTCTGGCTGCCTTACTTCCCCTGCCTGACTTAAACCTGAAACAATGCCAGAGGTGGGTGTGGCCCTGTGCTAAAAAGGACGGGTTCCCTGAGGCGATCAGGCCTAAGAAAGAATGCATAAAATGCCTGGAAATTTCCTGACTGGTGTAGCTCAGTGGATTGAGCGCGAGTTGCGAACCAAAGGATCACAGTTCAATTCCCAGACAGGGCAGATGCCTGGGTTGCGGGCCCAGTCCCCAATAGGGGACGTGTGAGAGGCAACCACACATTGATGTTTCTCTTCCTCTCTTTCTCCTTTTCTTCCCCTCTCTCTAAAAAAATATTTTAAAAGAACTAAAATATTTTAAATGCTTGGAAAGCTGCTTTGCTAATACCCTCAATTTAAATGATAACAGTCAAAGCAGGGAATGAGTTTGTTTCCCCAAAGTTTAAAGGCCCTTTATCTATCTGACCCTGACTCAAAATAAGCCCTCAGAGTTCTTTTAATATTATCTATTGTTTGATCATTACTGTCTGACAATCACTGATGAGCTTTACATATAAGCCCTGTATTTCTATGCAAATAAACCCAATAAAGCCCATTAAGGTTCAGGCTCCTGGCCCTCCTTCTTTGAGGGATGGGCCAGCTTTTCTCTCCAAGCAGATCACATCTTGCTATAATGATTCTCATTCACAGTGGGCAAAGTGGGGCAAGGGGCCTCTCCAGGTGGAGGGGCCCCAACAGTCTCTTCTGAAATTTTAATATAAATGGAATCATACCATATCAGAAATCCTCCTGCCTTCTCTTTCAGTAGAGTTGAACTCAGTCTCTCCCTTACTGCAATCATCTTCACCTCCACTGTAGAGTCTTAAGTAAACTCTCCCCTACTTGTTTGATGATGTCTCATGTAATTTCTCTTTGCTATATTCAACAGCAATTACAGAAATTTCTTTATAATGAAATTTAAAGAAATTTCTACCAAAGAATTTTTTGGTAGAAAAAAATATTGTTTTTACCAAAGAATCTTTATGGCAGTGCCCAGCATCTTCCTTGTTTATGCCAATAATACCACATTTCACAAAAACTTTGGCTTGGAAGAGGACCTAAACTCATTTACTTCAGGATCCAAATCATTTTAATTTAGAACACAGTAGTTGAGGCAACCTAGTACAAATATTTTCTTTTATAATACTCAAAACATGTGAGTTCACTCAGAAGGTAATGACAATACAAGAGGGATGCAGACTAACTGGATGGAGAGAATATCAGGAGAATTTAGATGGGTGTTCAAACATCTTAAGTGCAGTATTTAAGTGGAGACTTCAGTAACTAAGAGGAAGAACATTCTAGACATAGATAATTAAGTTTCATGATCTTCAGGTTACAAAGAATATGGTCTGTTTGAAGAACAACAAGAAAGACGATGTGGGTAAACAAACTTAACATTCACCAGAATCGCTTGTAATGGGTTCCAGCTGCAGAGGTTATGATTCTCCAGGTTGGACCAGGGCCTGAAATTTAGCACATATAGGCTCCCAGGGTAATTTTGTTAAATGGACCAGTGACCAGTAATGGAGTTGGAAAGGGATGAAGAGACTAATCCATGAAGGGTTTATAGACCTTGGCAAGGAATTCTCATTACACCTAAAATAAAAAACAAAAAACAAAAACTGGCTTCCATGTAAAAAGAGAGAATGTGAACAGTTATAAGCCTTTTCGGACACTGTTACAAGAGTAGGAAATACAAATCGGGGAACCCGATCAAACGTGAAAGAAAAAAGAAAAAATTAGGGACAGATTGGACCATATGGCCTCTAGAAATTTCAAGAAGATGACACAGGCCAAATAAATGATCATCAAGACTCATATTTTGTTTACACTCTAAGGTTTAATATTTTAAAATAAACATTTTTGATGTATAATGCTCGTGAATACTTTATTATCTCAAACTCTGTTCTCCCTTTGAATCAGGCATTTCTGACTCTGGATTTCTAGATTCATTAAGATTTTCTATGGGGACCCACCTAGTGTTTCAAAACTTCAATACTTCATCTCCACTCCTCAAATTTTCCATCACTGATCCAAGCACTGGGTTTGTAATTTATAAAGCATTGCTGACTATTTAAGAAAACTACCTTGAACTGTCTTAAAATCATCCCCAAATAATTTTATTAGTAAGAAGATATCCCAAACTGGCTTCCTCACGAAGGGACTCAGAGACAGTGAAGAACACACAGGAAGGTTACCAGGTAGCAATCCTGGACTCAACACCTGTGGAAGAGCAGATGTGTGGGAATGAATTTGCCCTCCCTTACAGAGAGATGTGACCTTTTATGAGGTCCTGGGAGGTGAGCCTTAAGCCCTTGACATTTAGCTAGTGAGAAAAGTGACTGGTTATTGTGGGGGACTGCATGGACCATACTTGGTAGTTCATGCTAATGAGATGACTGAAGATGGCAATGGGTTGTGCCAAAGAGACCAAGCATGTATTGAAGGGTTGCTACTTTAGGGGAACTAAAGGCAGCCCAGTGTCTGGGGAGGAAGGCTGGAGAGTGAGTGCAACCAAATGGGAAATGATTCAACTTACCCCACTGATGAAATGAAGCCTTAATAAAATCTCTGGACATTAAACCTCAGGTGTGTTACCTGGTTAGCAAGACTCTGACTGTGGTCTCACATTGTGGCCGGGATGAGGTAATGGATTTGAATTCCGTGGGGAGAGGATAACAATAAGGCTTACCTATGGGACCTTTCAGATATCTCCCCACATGTATCTTCTTTTAACTAGTCCTCTTTTGTGTTCTTTTGCTATAGAAAAAGTGTAATCATAAGTCTAGCACTGTCTTCAGTGCTGTGGCTCATTCTGGTGAATTATTGAACCTGAGGGAATTCCCTCCCTTTGAGTCATTCTAGCAAATCATTGAAAGTAAGGGCGCCCCTTAATTGTGGCCAGCTGATTTGAAGTGAGGATGGCCTGGGGCCTCCTGAATGTATGGCTGGTATATGAAGTGAAGACAGTCCTGCAGAGACTGTTCCCTCACTGTGTGGTTTGGGGAACACTGTGTAGCAACCAAGGACAGTGCAAAAATCAAGCCTAGTTGAAGCCCATCAAAGGCCACCTAGAATCACCAGGGAGGTCTGGATCTCAGATGAATCTTTAGAGTTGGCTGGAACTTGTGCCAAGAGGTCAAATGTCATGGGATGTGGGCAGCTGCAGAGAAGCCATGACTTCGGTTATGGTGGCTCTCTGCAGCTGAGGCAGGTCCCTGTGGGAGCTGATGCTGACATTTGAAGCAACATGTCCCTCATTTGCTGTATGATTTCATTTCACTCATGTAGTAAAATAATCTAATAGAAAATTTGCCATCTTAATTTTTTTAAGTATCCCATTTAGTATCATTAAGTAAATTCCCATTGCTGTACCACCATCATCACCATCCATCTCCACAAGCCTTTTCATCTTGCAAACATGAAACTCACTATTACCCAATTGAATGCTAACTCCCTGGTCCCTCTTCCCCCATCCTCTGGCTACCAATATTCTACTTTATGTCTTATGGATTTCACTACTTTAGTTGCCTCACATAAGTAAAACTATACAGTATTTGTCCTTTCGTGTCTGGCTGTGAAATTGATGAGATGTTAGATGGAATGGGAAAAAGAATTATCCATATATTGAAAACCATACATCCCAGTTTTCCGTGAATGTCCTACTTGATATTTATTCAAATTCAGTATTAATGCTATTCCATCTCAATTTCAAAATACCTTGGATTAGAAAAGAAATTAAATATTGTATTTTCTCAAGCATCTAACCATGATCATGAAGGAGCAAAAATATAAAAAAAACTGAAAAAGAATCATGGGGAAACTATACAAAGAATAAATACCAAACAGGGGACAGCTATGATATTTCATAAGGATATAATCATGACAATCAGGACCAATAGTCTTGGGTAATGCACAGGAGAGGGAGACAGGTACACTTATGGGCTGCGGATAATCCTTGAGGAACTCGCACCTAAGTACAGAGCCCAAACAATCTCTAAATTTATTACAGCCGTGCTAAGAAGAAAAATTGTGCAGACACAGAGCAGTTCCATATGGGTACAAATACACCACGAGACAGGATTCACAATGACTTTGCTAGTTCTTCGAATCAATGAGCCAAAAAAGATCAATAGGTATAAAACTAGGCTATTCTTCTGATCACCCTCCATAGCGCACTCTTGATGTCCCTATTCCTCAGGCAGTAGATGAAGGGGTTCAGCATGGGGGTGACAACAGTATACATCACCGAGGCCACTGCACCCTTCCTCAGGGAGGATGACACAGTGGGACTGAGGTACACACCCAAGCCTGTTCCATAAAATAAGCAAACAGCTGACAGGTGAGAGCCACAGGTGGAGAAGGCCTTATACTTCCCCCCTGTTGCTGGGACCCTCAGAATGGAAGAAACAATTCGAATGTAAGAAAACAGAATTCCAGAGAGTGGAATGCCACCAATGAGAACACCAAAACAATAGATCAATATGTTATTGTTGGAGGTGTCAGAACAGGCAAGGTTGAGTAGTTGAGAAGGGTCACAGAAGAAATTAGGAATTTCCACATAGGCACAGAATGTGAGTTGTGAAACCATCAAGTAGTGCAGCTGGGAGTCCAAAAGGCTGATGAAAAATGACAGTAGGACACACAAGCCACAGAGGCGGGGGTTCATGATGACCAGGTAGCGTAGAGGCTGACAAATGGCCACCAACCGGTCATAGGCCATCACAGCCAGAAGTAGACTCTCCAAACATCCAAATAAAGAAAGAAATGTGACCTGAGTTACGCAGCCTGCATAGGTGATCAATTTGCTATGTGTCTGGAGGTTTGCCAGCATCTTGGGGACTGTGATGCTGCTCAAACTGATGTCATTCAGGGACAAATTGGAAAGGAAGAAGTACATAGGTGTGTGGAGATGGGAGTCAGAACTGACAGCCAGGATGATGAGCAGGTTCCCCAGCATGGTCACCAAGTACATGGCCAGGAACAGCCCAAACAGAAGAGGCTGCAGCTCTGGATCATCTGACAGTCCCAGGAGGAAGAATTTGAAGTCACCTGTTTGATTCTGTGGTACTATGCAGATAGGAAATAGTTTGAAAAAGAAGAGACTGTTGAATAATTAAAACTAGGGTAAACACACCCATTTTTTTGTATTCAAGGAATTCCAAAATAAAGGAATCACACTTGAGTTTGAGGGCCATACACCACCCACCACCACCCCTTAATCTTTGGCAACATTTCTCAGTTGTGACTCTTTTAGAACTCTTTCCTTATGGATATCTAGGCTGTTTACCTGTGTCTATAAACACCCACTTTAGAGACCCTGGCTCAATGAATATTAGACAAAAAAGGACATTTGAGATTAAAAAATTTCATCAACAGAGGAAAATATCAGCCTTCTGCTGTGAAAGTAAAACTATGCAATGGGACATATATTTTTCTAAGAAAATATCATCTTAATTGAAAGACACTAAGAAGCAATTGAATGTACTTTATCTCACTCAGATGCAGTACCAGAAATTCCCTTAATTTAGAATATAGTCTTGAAGAGCTAAAACCACATTAACTGCATTCCAACTTAAAATAAAATGTTCATAAGCAGATAGATTTTTCTATGGCAATTATATTCAAGGGTTTTCATCTTTACTTGGATTTATAATACCCATCTTCCATGGAGATAAATGGTCACTCACCTGTGGGTTCTCTGATCAAAGTCAGTCCTTCAACTGTAACTTAAATATGTATATTTTTGGCCTTAGTGGACTTCGCTTTTTGCAAAATATGTCTTTGTTAAATGCACAAAATCATGCAGTACTTCTG
>NW_028079224.1:0-530 GCF_014824575.4 Sturnira hondurensis | reverse complement strand
AAGTCTGGGACCATGCAGATTCCAAGCCCAAGGCTCCCCAGAACCCGCCTGTGCGGTGACCTCTCGGTTCCCACTCCGCCCTCACCTTGCAACTCCTTCTTCTCCTTGCGATGCCTTCTCACCAGCTGCTCCTCTTCGTCCAACTCTTCGGCCGAGACCACGTCCATGACCACCTGGTAGCCCAGCACTCACGAGGGAACAATCCTGCACCATCCGCCGGCAGGCACCTCCCACCCCTCAACCCTCACCCTGGGCGCCATTGGCCAGGCTGGGAGCCAGCCCCGCCTTCAAGGCGGTACCAGATTTGGGACAAGTCTTAGAGGGAGCCGTGTAGCCAGTGAAAAGCTGTGTGCATGCGCACTCCCGCGACCCAGAGCGCCACCGGCCCCGGGCGAGTAGACACCAGCCGGAAAGCGCGCGGGGGCGGGGCTTGGCTGGTTGGAGTTTGCAGCCTGAAGACTAACTAGCTGGGTGGCTGGAGCCCCTTGAGTAATAAAGCTGCGCGCTGGGCTGTCGGTCCTGATGCGGGC
>NW_028079223.1:0-2175 GCF_014824575.4 Sturnira hondurensis | reverse complement strand
GAGGAAGGCCTTCTTTCTAGGTGTGAGCATGGATGAAGCTCAGCAAGGGAAGGAAGTAAAATTTTAGCTAAGTGGGAATGTAGAAGAAGCAAGAGAGTGGACGTATGTGTTAGAAGAGCCATTGTAGAACTTCATATTCAGGGGAATTCTGTCCTGAAATTTCTCGAGGTATAAATTTTCCCATTCCACCATGCAGCATGGCTGTCAAGTGCGTGCCTGAGCTTGTTACGTATAAGTGCAAGCCCATCGACACATTGATCTAGTGAGCATGAAAGACCCAGGTACAAGTAACCTGTAACGAAGTCAGAGTGACCTGAGGGGAGGGACGAGGGTGATTTCCCAGGAAAGATGAGGAGGGGCAAGCAAGGGAACATGAATAGAAGCCCCTCAGGGGCTTATCCTCTTCACTGTCACTGAGCACGGAGCTGGGTGTTGGCTGGAGTGGCTCCCCCTGAGGGCGGCCTCCGGGCTACACCTCTGAGAACTTGATGGGAACCAGGTAGGTATTTAGAAAGGCTGAGACAGCGGAGACCTCCTGCCTGAGCAGAAGTAGAGCCCAGGTCCACTCTCCCCTCTGCACAGGGAATGAGTGGCAATGCAGACTGTCATCATGTCAGGCTCTTTCAGTGTCTTCCCCGGGAGCAGGCTCTGTGTTTCCCTGTGACTGGGCAACTGGTCCTGGTCTCTGGCGGACTGGGCTGTGGCTTTACTGCCCCCACACGTCCTTCTGAGGCCGGAGGCGGGAGCAGGGAAGCACTGGTGNGCCTGGGAGCACTAGGAAGGGAGTCCCCCAGGGCAGCTGAGAAAGTGGTGTTCAGCGAATTGGTGAGCCCTCTCTGCTGAGTACACTGGATTTTCCATGTGGCCTTGAGGGCGTCAGGCAGTGCGTTCTTTGGGGACAGAATGTCCCCGCGCCACTTGGTTGTATGTTGGCCTGTGGCGGTTGAGTTCCAGGAGACCAGTAATGATTCAAAAAGATACACAGGTTACCTAAGCACTGGGATGTAAAAAATGGCTTTTTCAGGCTTCAGAGGGGATAAGGTGGATTCGGCGGGGAGGAATCTGCAACTTGCAGGGTTCCTTCACACTGTCGGCTGCGGCTTTCAAACTGTGTCAACATAAGGAACCGCGGTTTCAAAGTGCCTCTGAGCAGACCATACTGTGCTGCTAGGTTCGTGTTTTGAAGACTCTGGGAGGCAGAAGCTGACTTCAGGTTTCTTTATTTCCTCTCACTTTCTTCTTCCTTTATTTAATTGTTGTTCAAGTAAAGTTTTCTGTCTTTTACACCCATCCCAGCCCACCCTCCACCCCGTGCTCCCTCCCTCCTTCCCATATCCACCCCGCCCCTTGTTTTTGTCCATGTGTCCTTGACATCTGTTCCTGTAAATCCTTCCCTTTCCCCATGAAATTCCCTCCCCGCTCCCCTCTGTTCACTGCCCGCCTGTTGTCTGTTTCACTGCCTTTGGTTATATTTTGCTGGTTGGTTTGTTTTGTAGTTTGGCTTCCTGTTTAAGTTGAAATTTTCACCTTTCCTGTAGTAAGTAACCCCTGAATTGGCATTTACCTGAGGGGCATACAGAGTAGTTGTTATTTTTTTTTGAGTAGTTGTTCATTTTGTTGCCATTTTTTTTCTTTTTTAATGCTTTGGTTATTGATAGTTGTGAGTTTATTGTCATATTTATATTCATCTTCCTCATCTTCTTCACTTGATTTCATTACTTGGAAGAGTTCTTTCCAGCTCCTTCTAGCCCTTAAGGCCTCTTTGAGAAATCCGCTGCCAGGCTGATGGAACCCCTTTGTAGGTGACTGTCCCCTTATCTGTTGCTGCTTCTAGGATTCTCTCCTTCATTTTAATCTTGGCTAATGTTATTATGATGTGCCTTGGTGAGTTCCTTCTTGGGTCCAACATCTTTTGGACTCTCTGAGCTTATTTTCCTTTTAGGCTGTGAAATGGTGGCTGCTAGATGGCCTGTTCCTGAGTTGCACATTTTTAAGGCTGACATATGCTGGTATTTTATTTCCTGTAAGTGGACCAGAATTTCTTCCCTAACAACCATAACATAAAGAGATAAATAAGCAAACACCTGTTCTGTGTGGAGTGCAAGAGCTATGACCTGTGGTTCACCAGTAGGAGGGGATGACAACAGGGCCAGGCTTCTCAGTTACAGTCTCAGT
>NW_028079222.1:0-579 GCF_014824575.4 Sturnira hondurensis | reverse complement strand
AGGCATCATTTATGTGAAATCCAAATTTAGTTGTCTGTCTTATATGTCAGCCCATGACCCCTGTTCTGAAGGGGAGACAGTGAGGAAATGCAGGGAAAGAAGTGAGTGACCTGACACATTTGTCACCTGTAGGGACTGGCCAGATGCTTCCAGAGCCCAGACCAGCTTTGCGGGAAGTAAGGGGGAGGGGTCACCAGAAACCCTCGGTGGAGAGGAACAGTACAGCCACCATCTGTCATAGGGTGGTGATGGCGTTTCTATGACTGCCCAACCCCATCTTTCTGGGGCTGGCCGTGGTGACCCTGAGATCGTGTGTCCAAACGAGCCGGGTCTGCCCGGCCTGTCCCACGAGCTGGGAGGTGGGAGGTGTGGAGGGTCACACCCAAAACTCCAGGCTTGTCTAGACTCGGGACTTTGGGAAGCTGGGCCCCATGCTGACCACTGTGCCCCGTGCTGACCACTGTGCCCCGTGCTGACCACCAGCCCCGGCTCGCTGGGCCTCAGTGTCGCACTCAGCAACAGAACGGGCAGCCCTGCCCTGCCTACAGTCCAGCCATGTTGTGGGCAGCGCTGACCCGA
>NW_028079221.1:0-518 GCF_014824575.4 Sturnira hondurensis | reverse complement strand
CATGGAGGCAGAGACTGACAACCTGGGAAATCAGACAACTGGCCCAGGTCAGCCTCTCAGCAAAGCAGCCAAGAGATTTCCTGGCAGACAAGACAATGAAAGCTGGGCCAGAGGGTGACGCTCACACCAACTCAGCCAGTTGTGTGAGCTCAGTCTCCTTAACCTTTAAGAGTCTTGAGCATAAGATGGTTGTGTTCCCTTAGCCTTGTGAGTCTCGGTTCCCTCCTCTACACAGGGGGAATAAGAGCGCCCATCTCACGGGGCCGTGGGGAGGGTTCGGCGGGACAAAGTGCCCAGCACAGGGCTTGGAGGACACTCCCAAAACGCCTGCTTCCCTGCCCACTCAGTGAGCGGCTCCATGTCTGCCCAGGGTGAACGGAAGCACCATCAGCCCCTGGCTTCAGGTGCATTTCATGTCCTCTTCAATGTCTTGGTGAGTCACCAAGTTAGAGGACCTCAAGTCAGGACCTACAGCCTCCCTCAGATTTCACTATGCACACCACTTCCCTAGTATCTTG
>NW_028079220.1:0-780 GCF_014824575.4 Sturnira hondurensis | reverse complement strand
TGGCTGAGAAGAATGGTAGAAATATGACAGTTTCCTGATTAAGATGACTTTGTGTTTTCAGGTGTCTGATGTGAGGTGAAGGTGGTGGGTTGTAAGGTTCTTGGTGCAATGCTGAGAGGTCTCTGACACTCTCCCACACAGCCTCTGGATTCAACTTCAGTACCAAAGATACTTCCAAGTAAATTTACATGGGACCATAAACAACTACAAATAGCAGCTGCAATTTTGAGAAAGAAGAGCAAAGTAGGAGGGATCACAATACCTGATACTAAACTGTATTACAAGGCCACTGTAATCAAAAAAACCCGGTACTGGCATAAGAACAGACAAATACAAATGGAACAGAACAGAGAGCCCAGAAATAAACCCAAGTCTCTATGGTCAATTAATATTCAACAAATGGGGCAGTAACATAAAATGGATTAAAATAGCCTCTTCAAAAAATGGTGTTGCCAGAACTGGACAGTTAAATACAAAATAGTGAAACTCGAGCACCAACTTACACCATACACAAAAATAAATTCAAGGTGGATAAACAACTTAAGTATAAGCTGTGACACCATTAAAGTCCTAGAGGAGAAAAATGGCAGGAAATAATCGGATATTTCACGCAGCAACATTTTTACTGACATATTCCCTAGAGCAAGGAACATTAAAAAAAGAATGAACAAATGGGATCTCATCAAAATAAAAAGATTCTGTGCAGCTAAAGAAAAAAAATTGCCCTGGCTGGTGTAGCTCAGTAGATTGAGCTCGGGCCTGCGAACCACAGGATGGTGG
>NW_028079219.1:0-755 GCF_014824575.4 Sturnira hondurensis | reverse complement strand
TGGTCCCCACCTGAGGAGGAGTCCAGTGCAGTATCTCAATATTGCTAGCTATCAGAGAGATGCAATTTCAAACCACAATTAGATACCACTTTACACCCGTTAGAATGGCCATCATAAACAAAGCATCAAAGAACTAGTGGTGGAGAGGTTGTGCGGAAAAGGGCACTCCAGTTCACTATTGGTGGGATTGCAGATTGGTACAACCACTATGAAAATAGTATGTAATTTTCTTATTTTATTTTTATTTTTTGAAAGATTTTATTTAATTATCTCTGGAGGGGAAGGGAAGGAGAGAGGGTAAGAAATATCAATGTATGGCTGCCTCCTGTGTGTCCCCTTCTGGGAACTGGCCTGCAAGCCAGGCATGTGCCCTGACTGGGAATGAAACTGCGATCCTTTGTTTTCAGGTCTGCACTCAATCCACTGAGCTACACAAGCCAGGGCTAGTATGTAATTTTTTAAGGAAACTAAAAATATGTCTGCATTTTCACCCAGCAATTCCACTGGTTTAAGTATTTTTTAAGGACCCTGAAATACCTATTCAAAAGAAGCTATGCACTCCAATGTTCATAGCAGCACAATTTTCAATATCCAATAGTTTGAGGCTACCTAGGTGCCCATCAGAAAATGAATGGATCAAAAACTATGGTATATTTCTTCAATGGACTTCTATGCAGCAGAAAGAAAGAGCGAGCTCCTACCCTTTGAAAAGCATAGGTGGAACTGAAAAGCATTATCCTGACTGAAATAAGGCA
>NW_028079218.1:0-2088 GCF_014824575.4 Sturnira hondurensis | reverse complement strand
GTAAAAATTGTATAATACAGTTGGGCATGCAGTGAAAAGTAACCCCCCCCCCCCGTAATGTGGCCCCCACACCCCCTGGGTTCTCACCAGAAGCACCCAGCCCGTTGCCAGTTAGGTTTTGCTGTTGCCCGTCCACATATGTCTGTGCATCCACTAGTTATCTTTTTCCTGCGGGGCAAAGAGCGCATTCCTGAATGTGAAAACTTAAGGGCTGGTATTCTTTAGATTTTTTTATTATCCCCCCTTTATTTTTACAAGTCGGCCACAGGTGTATATTTAGCAGCGTTGCCAACACCTGGTGGAATTCAGATTGCTGGGAAGACCCCTAATGATGGCTCCTACGAACAGCACATATGTCACATGCAAAAGAAGATAAACGACACGATTGCTAAGAATAAAGAGTTGTATGAAATCAGTCCTCCGGTAAGTGAGTCTACATCGTGAATACACAAGTCATTGTTTAGATATCAGTATATTTCTAGGTTATCTTATTTTGGACATTAAAGATTTTTTCCCCACTGCTTAGCTTTGGTTTCCTCATTACTCGCTCTTTTATTTCCCTTTACAGCTGTGCTCCCATGTCTCCTTTCTGGGGTGCTGACTCTGGCCACCCCCATTTAAGAATTGCAGCTCTCCCACCAGTTGTTGGTACTTCCTGTCCCCCTTTTTGTCTGCGGCTTGTTACTCCCAGTAGACCTCAGCTCCATCAGGGCAGTGTCCCTAACGCTTAGGGCTGTTCCTTCTGGTATTTTTGATAAATAGTTATTGAATGACCAAATAAATGGCTTAACGTGTTGTTTTCTAATGAAAACAAACAGTTCTTACCTGTGGTAAAAATGTGAAAGGGCAGTTTTGTTTTTTTTTATTTTTAATTTTGGCATTTTCCTTACAACTTTCCTACCAGTGCTTTCCAGTCAGACTTCTCACCACCTTTGCAATCGGTATCACCGTGCCGCTTACTCTGCAGGTGCCTTAGAGCCATGACCTGAACTGAGAGAAATGTGGGGTGGAGTCAGAATGAGACTAGTTGTTTTCATGAGTCCCTGATAATGAAATATTTCTGTAAGAGGAAAGTGTATGGATAACATTACTGTTGTTTTTTAAAATTATTTTATTTTATATATACTCTTGAATTTTGGTTGGTCTTCTGGAATAGTGTATCTGAATTCCAGCTTAAAACTTACAGCTTTCTAACAGAGTCGTTAAGCTGGAGGGAATTTTAAGAGCGGGACCAGCGCTGAATAGCTCTCGTGTGTAAGACACCAGGCATGTGAGGCTGGTCTGAATGGAGGTGTGCTTGCCATCGGTATAAAATAGACAGTGCACTGGATTTTGAAGATTAGCCAATGAAAAAGAGCATAAAATGCCTCATGGATATCTTTCATATTGATTTCACATTTCATTTGTATCTTTTTTATATTGTTACCTATGAAGCTTGCTTTATATTTATATCAAACAGTGTTGCTATAGAGCTCCTTTAAATTCATTAAAATGTTCATGTGTTAATCTGTTCACTTACATAACCTTTGTAAGAGCTTTCCCCGCAACACTTTATTAACTGCTTGTTTGCTGTAATTATTTTCCTTTTAAATATACCTACTGTATATTAAACATCTGTTAATAGTGTTTGCCCCTGTTGGGGAGAATGATTTGCAAATATATCAGTTCTAATTCCATATATCAGTTCTAATGATATCAGCTGCGCTCCCACGTAACAGTGTTTATCAACTCTGTACTTCCATCTCGACCGCACACAGGGCCTGACTCTTCACTGTTTCCATTGTATCTGCATTTGTTTTGTCACGGTGCCTGTTTCACGTTATCGCACTTCTCTTCCATTCCAAAATGTAAGCCTCTTGAAGGTGGAGACATACTAGAGGATGTGAATTAAGTAACTTCATATATCCAATCATATTTGTTGAATATATGTACTACTACTGTTTTAGTAGTACATTTTAGAGAAGGGAATAAATATTTTGTGAATTTAAAATTTTCAGTCTATATGGATATCACATGTTGAATATGACTGTATTTCTACAAAAGGACCAACCAATTTATGAATATTCTGTGGCTTTTCTTATTTCAGAT
>NW_028079217.1:0-23210 GCF_014824575.4 Sturnira hondurensis | reverse complement strand
CATTTATATATTTCCACAGGTTTGTTTATATAATTCCATATATATTTGGGGTTTTTGTAAATTTCAAAAGTCACGTTGGCTGAGGTTGTACACTTTTGGCTTTCCAAGTTATTTTGATATTTTTATAGATTATATTGCTTTAGATGAAGCTTTAAATATCCCAGGGAAGCAATCTGTTTTAAGAAGTCATTAGTGAGCAGTTAAGAATTTGCTGAACATTTTACAGGTGAGATGAATGAACACATGTACCCCAAATCACTAACAAATGATTTGGTAAGGCCTCATGGGATACATCAGGGTCCTGTGAACGTCTGTGGAGGCCAGGCACACCCTCCCTTTGACCCTCAGGGCTGATCTGGGATCTCTCCCACCCTCCCCCACACTGCCTTTGACACATAGCCACCTTTTTCACCTGGAACCTGAGAACTTACCTGAGATTTTTTTGTTTCCCTTAGTAAGCTCAGCAAAGTATCTTACTCAACAAGCTGTGTACCCAATACTTGAATTGTTGCAGAATCTGCTAAACAATTTTTTTATGTATTAAATGTATATGAGCCAGGACAGCTGTCTCAGTTTATATGCATAGCTGGTTATAGCTGTATATTGCGTGATATCTGCTGGTTATACAGCTTGATTGCACAGAAATATTTACTTTCTACATCTCACTTTCAATGCTTTTGCAGACATTACTTTTTCTCTTCCTTTCCTATTTCTTACTTTCCTTAATATTCTTAACAATCTTCTTTTCCCTACTTCTTTCAAATCTCTGATTCTCTTCCTTCTGTAGCAAAAATGAAATCTCTTCTCATTAATTTGGGGGGCTTTCTATTAACTTTGTAAGTGCACACAGCCTTCGATATTATAAGAATTTACATGAGAAGGGTTTTGGGGAACTGCTCAGTTCTGAGTAGTTATTTCTGTGATCCACGGTGCATCTTCCCTCATCCTCTGGATCTTTTTCATGTTTCCTCCACTTCGTTAACCTGACAAGCCACAGCAACTCAGCTTCCTGGTGGCTTCTGCTGTCTCCTTCAATTAATGACAAGGAACAGTGGGTAGTGAGATGCTGGGTAGACACCCATGAGTATGTGCCCTGCTCACCACCTGCCTGTCTTGAAGCAATGCAAAGCAGACAGTGAGAACTACGTGAATCACACCAGCACAGATGAGAACACAGGCACTATAAGGGGGCAGATTCCTGGCTGACAGAAATCCCATGTTTGTGCTTTTGTACTCCAGAGAAAAGGAGTACAAAAGGGAGGGGCTGGCCCCTGGGGTCCTGTGGAGGTGTAGATGGAGCAAGAAGGTCTTGGAGCTGGAGGCCAGGTGAGATGAGGACACATCCCCTAGGGCATGTTGTCTCCCACGAGGAAAATGCTAGTTTGTGGGGAAAACCCTTACTGGACAGAGTGTTACTTTATCTTGGCATCTCACTTTCATTTCCTTTGCTATGAAGTCTTTTCAGCACATTGAATTTTCCCCCCCGGAGTCTTGGTGATGATTTGTACCCACTCTGAGGGCCCTGCTGGCTCTCCCGTCTTCTGTTTCTCCTCCTTCGAAGACTGGAACACACAGTCAGAGGGTGAGTTTCTCCACCTTGTGTCTTCTCCTACTGATAGTGGTCTGTTTCCCAGTATAGGGCAGGGATGCTAACACCTCCCTCCCTGGACAGTGAGAAAACCACTCCTTTGCTGGCGATGAGGGGGAGTCAGGCCTGGAGTGGCTGCTGAGGGAAGGGGGAGGGCTCTGGCCAAGGGTCCATGGCAGCCTTGCCCTGGGATACATCCCCCTCTTCCTAGGGGAACAGTGGAAGGTGGGGTCCCTCTGCAGCACAGGCTGGATGTAGCTTAGGAGACCCAGGTTTCTCTGGTCTCCTGGGACTCACTTCCCCTCCACTCAGCCTGTGGCTACCTTCATCTCCTCCTTCACACAAGAGTTCAGGTGTGGGCAGAACAGAATAAAGCCTCACATTTGATATTCTCTCTCTCTCTCTCTCTCTCTCTCTCTCTCTCTGACACCAGGTACTTTAGAAACTAAGAAAAGGTGTTTTTAAGTTGAAATAAACACTTTCACCTTTCCCATGTGATGAAAACCAACTAACACAGGCAATCAAGTAAACACCCAGACAGAACACTGCAGGGATCCTTTGTTAAGAATCAATGTTATAACTACTCACCACTCACTCCAATGTTTCCTTCAAAAGACTGGTTTGGTGGGAGGAATCCCAGCTCTTCAGCTTCCAACAGGGACAAATCTCTAAGGAGACTGAGGCCCCGTGTGGATGAACATCTGAGAGACCTTAGTACCTGCTCCTCTCACTTCTCATCTTTCCAGGGCCAGCGTCAGGGGCAGCTGGAAGGAGAAACACGTCAAACCGGGTTGTCTGTCACCTTGTGGGCTGTATTAGGCAGGTCAGCATTGACCGTGCAATGGTCTTGCTGGAAAAGTCTGTCAGGAACTTAACCTCGAGGAAATTGTATGACAACTGCAGAATTGAGGCCATTGAAAAGGGCCACTGGTCTCTCCTTCAAGCTTTCAATGTCACCACAAATAAGGTGGCAAAGGTAGAAGAGCTTAGGCCCAAAAGGACACTCTATGTCTCTCGCCCTTTGGGATCAAAATTCTTCCTCTCCATTTTATGACTGTCTTTTGTGCTGGTGATGCTGACTTGTGATGCAGGGGTGGTCAGTGGTCAGGTTTAGCAGTCTGCACTCTGAAGTTGCCTGAGCATTTTCTCATGATGCGATTCACGCAGCCCTTTGGCCAGGAACACTGCCTAGTGTGTGCTGTGGGCCCCTAGTGCAGCCCACGTGGAGGCCATGGGCGTCTGGCTCTGGGTTTGGATGTCTTGCTGGATGCGTACCCAATGCCTCAGTCGCTAGCACATGTCCTTGCTCTTTCTCTGGACCCACAGAGAAGCAGCTTGGACAGAAGCTTCTAGGCTTCTTTCTGTTCCTCATTCATAGGGGTCAGCAGGAGATTCACCCCATTGGACTCTGCCCTAGTGGCCCCAGTGCTGTGTCTCATTCCTGAGTTGGTTACTTCCAGCTCCTGGGGCCACCCCCTCACCCCCCAGGCTCCTCCCTGTCATTGCTCGTGTTTTTCCTCCCCTTTACTTCTGACACCTAGGGAGTTCCCAGCCTTTTCCTTTCAGCACGTCTGTGTTTAAACTGTGTCATTTCGGCAATCTGATAGTTTACTGCGAGAAAGGGAGGAGCTGAGTCTTTCCTGGAAAGGAAGCACTAAACTCCCTTCTCACCGTTTCCTCACCCGGCTCCCCTCCCTCCAGGACTAGTGAATTGTGTCACTTTTTAGCCATCAGACACCCACACCACAGAACCACTGACAGACACACCCATCCTACAGAATAATAATAGAGAGATACACCCATCACATACAACCAACAACAGAAAGACAGATACATCCATCTCATAAAAACAGTGATAGACAGACAGATACACCCATTCCATAGAACTGATCATTTACAAACCTACACACCAGAACTAATGGGAGACAGATACACCTGTTCCAATAGAACCAGTGATAGACACACACACACACACACACACACACACACACACACACATACTGAGAACCACATTGGCAAGCACTTCTCATTGACCGATGATGCTTAACGTCTCTGGAGTGGATGCCAAAGGAAACATTTCCTTCCAATCTCTATATTTTATAACGTTATATTTTAAAAATATTCAGTTTATGCAATTTTACCTAGTTCTTGTCACATTACTTGGTATTGTCACTATATCCCCATACCAAATCTTCAAAAATTAGATTTCAAAAAGGTATATAATATGTTCTCAAGATTTTATGTGTGTTTAATGATACATTTTTATTTGGAAAGGACTATAAGTACTTTAGATCCATATAGTTTTTTTATGAATAAACATAGTCTTTTCTGGGATTTAGGGTACGTGTACATTTACATATGTGTGTATGTAAAAATATCACATAGTGTGAAAGTAGAGCAGAGTGTGTCATCATCACAAGAGTAAAGTCAAGTATTTCAGAATCCTGGAATTGACTGCACTTGGGAATTTACCATGAGCAGTTTGAAAGTTTAAAACGCATCTGTGAGGTTCAGTCGAGTGTCCAACCCAGGTCTCCTTGGTCCCCACACAGTTGTATCTGTGACGTTCGCTCCAGTGTCCAACCCAGGTCTCCTTGGTCCCCACATAGTCTCACATTGTACAGAAAGTACAGGATGATGCTCTTGTTTGAATGAAGTTTACCTTGCTATTATGTATCTACTCGGTGTATGTCAGCAAAGTACACTTTTTAAATATGCTTATGTTTTGAATTGTGTGCAAAATATGCCTCCTATTTTTTATTTCCTTGATTAGGGAATATAGAAATCTGAGACCACAAGACCTCTGTGTTTTTGAAGGGAAACAACAGCTGAGTGCTGTTTCTTCACAGCAGATCTTCCCCTGGGCTTCATTTTCTGTACTTTCATTAAGAAATGCTGGCATATTGCCCTGCCTGGTGTGGCTCAGTGGGTTGGGCATCACTCTGTGGACAGAAAGGTCACAGGTTTGATTCCCAGTCAGGGCACATGCCTAGGATGAAGGCCAGCTCCCCAGTTGGGGGTGTCAAGAGGGGAAAGATTGATGTTTCTCTCCCTCCTTTCTCCCACTAATAAACAAACTATAAAAACATTAAAACAAAGAAATGGTGAAAAACTGACAGAGCTGAATGAGGCCCGTCTGCCATGCTGACCCAACCACAGTCTTGGCTGTGAGACTGCACATTCAGCTTCCTCCTACACAGGTACCTCCCATTGGCCCCAAACCTTACAGAACAAGTTGGCCTCAGGGAAAAGTCACTGCTTCACCGGTGAGTGTTGGGTGCCCACTCTGTGCCAGCCCTGCTGGAGGCCTTGGGCACAGAGAGGGTGGAAAGTGGCCCAATGTCTCTTTGCTCACCATATATGCCAGTGCATGGGTGCCATGCAATGCTTTCTCTCACCTCTGGTGCCCATTTCACTGCCTCCTCTGGTCATAAATTCCCTTCACCACGTCTCGTTCACCGGGTTCTGCGGGTGATACCCCTGAGCGCACACCGTGAGCTGTCCTTGATGGGGTGTCCTTGAATGGCTCAAGCCCAGACCTTCTTTCCTGAGAAACCCTGCAGTGGAGTTTCTCCCTCTGCCTCCCTGGTTCCGCTCTCTTTTCACCAGTCTCCCCCTCTGCTGACTTCCAGGGCATCAGGGTCCTCACCCGTCCTGTACTCCGACTCCCAGGGGTCGTTTTCCTGTCCTGGTTCTGCCCAGCCCTTCACACCCTCTGCAGTCCTGTGCCTGCTGGATGTCTGTTTCCGTGATGTCATTCCAACAACTTCTTCACTTTTCAGTGAGGAATGTATTATATGTGTAGTTCTGTGCGTGTAGCCAGGAAAGACAGAGAAAGTCCCTTCATGGGTTTTCAAGGCTTCTTACTGAGAAAACGTAACTGGGAACTGGTGCCGATTCGTTTTCCTCTTGCATTCTGCGAGGTGTTGGCTTTTCTTCTGGGGAGGGTTTCAGGAGGTGAATAACGCAATCATGATGCACAGGGATGTTCCAAACAGGGAGGTACTTATTTTCTCTTAGAATTTAACCTAGTCCGTTTGTGACTGTGTGTGTGTGTGTGTGTGTGTGTGTGTGTGTGTGTGTGTTTTTACTTTCTACCCCGGCCAGGCAGGGCCAGGTCTGGTGGATGGGGCCTGGGTAGCCCAGAACAGACACCGGTCACGGATGGCCAGAGCGTGCCACCTGCTTCCTGCAGCTGGAGGACCAGTGCTAGGAAGTCGTGATAGGATTGGCCTGGGGTTCAGGCCCCTCCCCTTGCCCTTTGCCCTCTCTCTGCCCACTTTCTGGTGCTGGTGCCCCTGCAGGTCAGTTGGTGTTTCCCTGGAGAGATCAGAACTCCTGGCTACAGGTAGCTCAGTGCGTGCTAGAGACCCTGAGGAGTAGGAAGCAAAGGAGACCCTCTCCCTGTTTCTCCTCTCTTCTCGGCTCGCTTGGCGCACAACTGGCTCCAGATGGGAAATTTGTTGTCCAAGTTTGGCCAGTGAGTTTTCCGCTGGCACTCTCAGCAGCCCTTGCCCAGGGGCCTTCATCCAGTGGTTTTCCCAATCCACTGCGATGATGCCCTGCCTGGCCGGGCCCACCCTGCAGCCCCTGCACCTGTGGTGCGCCCTGAGCCCAGGCCCACACCCCCGGGATTGGGCGCCCTTGTCTTCTGGCTTTTACGTAGCGCCGAGAAGGTGGTACCCTCTTCCGCAGACGAGGAGCTTCCCTGTGGGGATCCTGCCCTCTGTGGGGTGGAAGGACCCACCAAAGAAAAAGCCCGTGTTGTCTGCGCGAAATTCGAGGATGTTTGGACCCTCGAGAATGGTCTATATCCCTCCTTTAAGGCGCAGGTTTTCTGTCTTGGCACCGCCACTGGAGCAGGGAGTCCCAGCTGAGAAGCCAGGACCCTCCAGTGCCACCCAATGCCCTTGCCCAAAGTAGGTGGTGGTGGGAGTCCGAGCAGAGTCTCCAGCACGGGTGGAGAAGAATAGAAACAGTCTGGTCCAGCACAGCCAACAGAACCACCTGAACAGCCCTGGTAAGAGCGGGGATCTGCCACTCACACATGGGTTCCAGATGACCGAGGGAGGCCTCAGGCCTTGCAGCCCACCCACAGAGCAAGTGCTGGGTGAAGACCCGCTGCCCAGCGTGCCCGCCTCTCCGAAGCTGGGCAAGGACAAGGAAGGCGAGGAGCCATCGAGGCCCTCTCAAAGGAAGAAGTCATGCAAACGGAAACATCTGGAGCCGCTCCCGCTGGCCCCACCTCCTCTGCTCTGGGATCCAGGTGAGCTGCCCCCACCTCCCAAGGTGCTTGCTAGGGACAAAGACCTGGGCACCTTGTGGGACACCTTGCAAAGTAAAAAGACCTTGGAGGACAAAGCAGTGGGCACAGGTGACAGCAGTGCCACTCGGCCTGCCCCTTCTGTCTGTGCTCCTGCTTCAGGGATAGCAGACACCCTGCCCCCAGCCACTGACACTGGGCAGCCCTCAGGCACCATCTTGGCCAGGGCAGCTGCAGATCTGAGCTCTCAGCCAGTGTTCCCTGGTGAGGAGGACATTGAAATGGACACGACTCCCCCTTGCTTTGCTGCCACTATAATACCTTCTGAGGATGACGACGACATAGCAATGGACACTACACCACCCTGCTATGCCACCACAATCCTCTCTTCTCCAAACTGGGACTCGAGATTCATGCCAGTTTACTATTTCCAGTACAGCATGGGGCACAGGCAACCAGCAGGCGCTCTGCTGGCTGGCTACCACTGAAGGGCCACCACCCTGTGTCAGGCCATACCCTTGGCACTGGATCCACACAGCAGCCTACCCGAGGGACCCCCAAGGGTCAGCAGAAGGGAACTTTTCTCCTCTATGCCCCTGTTAGCACCAGACAGCCACTTATGGCATTGGAGTTGCCACCAAGACGCCAGGACTGGGCATAAGAGCTTCCTATTGCGGGGACATCTGCAGGCCCACTCGAGATCCTGGGCCCTGGAGCTCCCATGGCAGGAGCAGTGAGGTCAGTGTGTCCCGCCCAGGCCCACTCATCCCCAGGTGTCTGAGTGTCTTCTCTGGAGACAGTTGAGGAAGGCCCAGTGCTGCTTCTAGAACTCCTTGTGGCCATGTGGCCGGGGTCCATCTGGCCCTGCATGGCTGCTGCAGGAGGGGGAGCAGGGCCCCCCAGGGCTGGGGACCTACCTGCTCCACCTGAAGTCCGATCACCTGGAGCCCACGTATCAGCAACCCAGGTGGTGTGATGAGGGAGAGTACACACCATTCCCAGGACTGGAGACCCCAGTGCTCACGCTCGCCCTCGGTGAACGTCTCCTGCATTTACATGGCCCCTGCCACAGAGAACGAAGGTATGTTGTTCCTGTTCTCACCCTGCGTTGCTGTCTCTGGTGATGTTTTTCTTTGCTTTTAAATAATTTACAGGATGCCATTCACAGGTGTGACAGAAAATTACCTCGTGATTCCGATTCAATATATAGGGTTTAGTTTGTCATCTCCGGGGAAGTCACCTTTCTCACGCATCTGGTGGCCACACCCAAAAAGTGTGCACTCAAGTGTGTCATCTTTCCAGTTGTCTGCAGTTCTAAATTCCCTGCGCAGTTTCATTGAAAATAGCACAAATTTATTTTCTTTTTTCCATTCAAATAGTCTGAAATTTGAATCCAAGTAATTCACTTCTAATAGCCTGATAGTATTTAAGTGATTTTTAATCTTTGGCTTTTGGTGTCTTTGTAAACTTATGTCCAGCACGTCCGCAGTTCTTTAAAGAGCTGGGATTGGTGGTGTGTGGAATCCTGGAGTGTATTCCAGTCAGTGAGAAATGGATGCTGCAGGCATCATGCAGCCTCACCCCAATATTACACTTATGTGGGCCTTTTAGTACTGTTACATGTAAATACATAGAAATGCACACATTTTCTTACCTCAAGATCTGGACAAACAAGAAATGAATGAAGACTAAAAGCAATGTGTGTTTTTCCTAATAATATATTAGTATTTGAAGAATTAATTCTAAGTCTTTAAAATTTTATTGAATTATAGCAATTTATGGTAAGTTAAAGAGAAGTCATATTGGAATTTTTATGAAATTTTGCTTCACTTTTTCATGGCTCTCTGCTGAATACTTCATACCATAGCAAAATTCCTTTATCCATTTTTCTAGTATTGGAAGGGAAGGCTCAACAGGAATAGTGCGAAAATAGATGGGATGATATTTTAAAACTTTCATTTTCATCATTTTCATAATTTTTCCTTCACATATAAAAACACATATTTTTTGTGTGTTGATTATGTCAGAGTTTCAGTGGATCCAGGGTTGCAGAGGAGGGCCCATGTAGCTGGGTTCTCTGTGCAGCATGGCATAAGTCTAAAATCAAGTGCCTTTGGAATTGCAGGGTCCTGTTGGCAGAATTCATGTCCTTGTGGTTGCAAGATTGAGGTCAAGGTCCCCAGTTTTTTCTTGTGGATATTATCATCCTAGTTATTCGTTCTTCCTGTGGTAAAATAATTCACAACATAAAATTGATCATTTAACCATTCGTTCAGTGAACAGTCCAGTGGTGTTAAGTACACTTGTGTTGCTGTGAATCATCTTTAAACATTTTTGACCTGCAGGTCTGAAACTCTGTACCCACTGAGTAACTTTCCTTTGCCCCCTCCTCCATCTCCGGGTAACCCAAATCCTGCTTTCTGCCTCCATGAGCTTGGCGATTGTGTATGCCGTGTATGAGTGGAATCGAGCGGTGTTTGCCTTTTTGGCAACTGGCTTATTGTTTGTTTTTGTTGCCTGTCACTGTGGTGCCAATTTGGGATAATGCATAGATGGGGAACCAGGATGGAACAGAAGCAGCAGCCTGGTGAGGAGGAGAAATGAGCTGGAAGTGAGAGGTGGGGAGGAGCTCGGAGAGAAGACTTCTCTTCCCTCCAGTCCTCCGACCCTTCTCCCCTCACCCTGTCCCCTCACTGTCATCACATGTTTCAGGGATGCAGAGCCTTGGGGCAGCGGCCTCTCAGGGCACCAGCTGCACAGGGCAGATGGACTGGCTGGCTTCTGCTGTGAGGGTCCCGCAGCATTTAGGGTCTTCGGACAAGTTTGCATATGTGGTGGTAAGACCCACTAAGTGTTGTACATTGTGGAGGCACCATTTCAGCTTCCAAAAAGGCAGTTTATTTTTCAAAATTTTGTCAATAAATTTGTTAATGTATGTTAATAAAAGAAAATTCAGTGGAAATTTGTAATTCTGATCTTTAGAAACTTGGTTGCCATTTAGATGGCAGTGCACCGAGCGGCCCCTGAGCACTGAACACCAACCCTGTGTGGACCCCGACTTCTGACAGGCCCCTGCTGAGCCTGCCTCCCTCTGAGGCAGCTCTACCCACTGCCTGTCCTTCCTCTCTGCTCCCAGTGTTGCCAACTCTAGGAAATGCAAATACTGGCACCCAGTGCAATGTAGATTCTAGACCTTTCACAAGTAGCTTGTTAGCATCAGTACGTCCCATGAACTATTTGAGTCATGGTTGCATGAAAGTTACCTGTTAGTCCTCTGAAGCTGAAATTGACCTGGGTGTCCTGTATTGTATCTGGCAACCCCACCTGTCCAACGATTAATTGTTTGAACATGTACACACACAAACAAAAAATCATTTGTGTTTTTTATAGTGGAAATTANCTACCTAATCCCTCCAGAATTTGGCAACTCTTAATGAAGTCATGCCTAGACTCTGGATGTCGCCAGGAAGCTTTAAGGAATTAAGATGGACTTTCAAAGCCAGGAAGACCCCTTAGAGGAATGGCCCGATACCTCGCTTGGTCACGTGGTTCCCGGCAGTCTTTGCAGGGCTGGAAATGACTGGAAAACAAGAACAGCACTAACACTCCCTAAAGCCAAGGCAGAAGATAACACGGGATCAAACTGCAGCACCTGTTACAGGAGCCCCAGCGGCCACACCACAGCAACCCTCCACCCTTTTGTAATCAAATTGTAATCTAGGAAAAGCTCAACCCCTCCCCCCCAAAGAAATTAAAAAACAAACAGTGCTGGTGATGATGCAGAGAAAGGGGAACCCTCATGCACTAGGGGTGGGAATGCAGACTGGTGCAGCCACTGGGGAAAGCAGTATGGAGATAACTCAAAAAATTAAAAATGAACTGCCTTCTTACTCAGTGATTCCACTTCTGGGAATCTATCTGAAGAAACACAAAACACTAATCTGAGAGAATATGTGCACCTCTGTGTTTATTGCAGCGCAAGTGCCTGTCAGATGAGTGGGTGAAAAGCTGTGGTACATTTACACAATGAGATGCAACTCGGTGGCAAAAAGGAAATCTTACCCTTTGCAACACCATGGAAAAGTATTGTGCTAAGTGAAACAAGCCAGTTAGAGAAAGACAAGTATCATATGATTTCACTTGTAGAAACTAATGAACAAAATAAAATAACAAACCAAATAGAAACAGACTAGTCATAGGTATGGAAAACAGACTGACAGCTGTCAGAGGGGAGGGAGGTGGAGGGCTGGGTGGAAAAGGTGAAGGGATTAAGCAAGCAAACAAACCAACTCAGACACAGACACTGGTATAGAGATCACCAGAGGGAAGGAGGATGGGGGAGAGTATAAGAAGGTAAAGGGCAGACAAATGGTGATGGAGGGAGACTTGACTTGCGGTGGTGAACACACAATGCAATATACATATGATGTATTATAGAACTGTACACCTGAAAGCTATATAATTTTATTAATCAATGTCATCCCAATAAATTCAATAAAAAGAAAAGAAACCGGCATCCAGATTGGAAAGGGAGAGGTAAGACTATCTACTTATACGTGATAGATACTTATATGTGGAAAATCACAAGGAATTCTAAAAGAAACAAACATCTTGAACTACTGGAGATAATAAATACATTCAAATCAACAACCCACTAAATTCAATAAAAATAATAAAATAAAAAATAAAATGCAAATCATTTGGCATTTTATAAAAAACAAAGTTTGCAATGCAGAAGATTAACAGAAATCAATTGCATTTCTACATATTAGCAATTAACAATTTGAAAATAAAATTAGGAAAACAATTCCATTTATAATAGCACCAAATAAAATAAAATATTTAGAAAAAATTTCATGAAGGTACTGCAAGGTCTGTTCGCCGAACACTGTAAAACATCACCGAACAGAATGGAATTAGACCTAAATCAATGAAAAGCCTATGTTTTTTCTTTATAATTTTCAAAAGAGATTTTATTTATTTATTTATGGGGGAAGGGAGGGAGAAAGAGAGGAAGAGAAATCTCAGTGTGTGGTTGCCTCTCCCACGCTCTCTACTGGAGACCAGGCCCACAACCCAGGCATGTGCCCTGCCTGGGAATTGAACCAGCCACCCTTTGGTTCTCAGGCCAGCACCCAATCCACTGAGCCTCACCAGCCAGGGCGAAAAACCCATGTTTATGGTAGGAAGATTTAAATTGTTAAAGAGGCAGTACTCTCCCAATCATTCTCCCTTTTCAAAGGAATCCCCATCAAAATCCCAGCTGCTCACTATGCAGAAAGTAACACATTGATCTTAAAATCCAATAAATCAGTGGTGTAAATCTTTTTGACCTTAGATTAGGCAACAGTTTCTTAGCTGTAACACCGAGGACAGAATCAACAAAGGGGAAAAATGGATTAATTGAACTTCATCAAAAGTTTTAAGAACAGTGCTTCAAAGGACACCATAAATAATGGAAAGCAACCTACAGCACCGGAGAATAGTTTGCAAAGCAGGTGTCAGATAAGGTGACAGTATCTCTTTTTGTGATCTCTTCCACTGGACTGAGCACACCCGAGGGCAGGATTGGGTTCCTCTCCCTCCCAGGAGCTCATATCAGTTAGGACCCCTGTCATTCCACAGTCACTGATGAGCTTACCTCTGGCGACCCCTGGATTAGCATCTGAACTCAGGGACGGCCTGGCTGCAGCGCTCCCAGGGAGGCCGACGGCGGCTGGGAGAGGCGGCTCAGCACCCGGTGGGAAGGGACCCCTGGGGCCAGCCCTGCGGGACGGTGCTGCGGCGGCCCAGGAGACCCAGGCCAAGCCCGAGGGGCCTGAGGGAGACACGAAGCCTAGTCCGACAGAGGAGGCTGCAGCGGCAGGGGAGGCGCCCACCCGCCTTGGGCGGAGGAGGACGCGGGAACCGGTTGGGGGCTGGCCTGGGGGAGGGCGAAGGCCCCTCCTCGGCAGCCGCTGGGCTTCCACTGAACCCCCAGTATTAGCTCCTCCCGATCCTGGGGTTCCTGGACCTGAGGGAGCGACTACGGGCACGGACACCCCTGCCGAGGCCCCCTGGGGTCCGGCTCTCCGCTGGGGAGGGCCTCGTGCTGGCTCCGACCTTTCCCGGAGGGGCGGCGCGCTGCATGGGTTGGTACCGGCTGGGGGAGAAGCGTTGGTGGCCGAGGAGGGGACCCCCTGGGTCTGCTCTGTGTTCGCGGGCGTTGGGGCGCCACGCGGCGCTGGCCAAGCACCAGCGGCACCGCCAACGAGCGCCCCATCGACTGGAAGCCCTTCGCGGGCAGGCGCGAGCTCCTAACGGCCCCAGGCGCGCACCACGCGGCGAAGACCCAGCGCCTGCGCCGCGCGTCTCGGGGGCTCGCACGTGCTCAGCTGGGCAAGGGTCCGCCGGCCCCCGACCTCGGCCCAGCGCCCAGGCCCGTGTCCCCGCCACTGGGGCGCCCATCCCCAGCGGGGGTCGCGGCAGCTCCCCGCTGCCGTTCGCGGGCGGAGTAGCTGCAGCCCGAGCCCAGGGCGCCTCCTAGGAGAGTGGCCCGCGGACGCCGGAGCGAGTGCGGGCCGCGCGGCGTGCGGGCCCCTGGCTCCCATGGGCTCCCGGGGCTCAGGGCCGCAGTCCCGGTGCGGGGCCTTCCTTCAGCGCGGGCCTCGGGCTTCCGCCCCGCGCGTGGCATCGCTGGGGGGCGCTGTGAGGCCGACAGGTAGCAGTGGCGCGAGACCTTACTTGTTTTGTTGGGGTTCCAACTTGGGTGGCCCGTGGGACAGGGGCTAGTGCTTCTGTGACTCGGTTTGACAGCGAGGGAGGGGAGGCCCTGGCCGAGCGTGGACTGCCCCGTGGTTCGCCGCCGACTCCCCCACCCTCAGTGGGACACAGGGACCCTCTGCTAGTTTGAGAGCCCACGGGGATTTGCAGGACAGTGCAGGAGCGGGCATGGGGGAAGCCCGTGGTTTGCAAAGGACAATATTCCTCCCTAACCCGGGGGCCGGAAATGCAGCCAGGCAAGCTTTGGTTCAGACTGTGGACGTTTATTTCCTTCTCTAGAAGGAAAAAGCAGCTTGAGAAGATGGCCGGCTCCCATTTCGGAGACCTTCTCACGTCGCAGTGCAGGCAGGGCTTTTAGGGTGGAGCAGGGGAAGGCAGGACACAGAAAACCAGAGCGGGTGGTGGGCGCTCTGAGGAGGGCGCTACAAGCGAGTCTGTACAGTCCGCACCCAAAGTCATCTCAGAGCGGGAGCCAGGCAAGCGAGGGTCTGGTTTCTGTCACCCTGCTTTTACATCATCCTGGTTTCCCGGTGGAAATCTCCATGTGTTGGAGTGCTTGAAGGCCGGAGTCCTCTTCTTTGGTAGTTCCTAGATTCTTAAGCAAACAGGCTGTCTGCAGTCACATGTTTTTAAACAGGGCATCATTCACCGAACTGGTGTTGGAAAGAAGGTGGGCGGATTACAGGATCAGCGCTTCAGTCAGGGGATGGGGAGATACCCTGGCCCAGCCGCTCTCGTTGGCCTGCCTGGTCTCCTGTCCAGTCTGGAGCCCAGAGTGCATGCCCGTGGCTCATACTGTGGAGCAGGAGGGACCCAGGGGAACTGGGGTGAAGGCTGAGGACAGGACAGGATACTCGTCCTATTCATATCAGAAACATATATGTTTCATATCAGAAACANCGTGGACTGCCCCGTGGTTCGCCGCCGACTCCCCCACCCTCAGTGGGACACAGGGACCCTCTGCTGGTTTGAGAGCCCACGGGGATTTGCAGGACAGTGCAGGAGCGGGCGTGGGGGAAGCCCGTGGTTTGCAAAGGACAATATTCCTCCCTAACCCGGGGGCCGGAAATGCAGCCGGGCAAGCTTTGGTTCAGACTGTGGACGTTTATTTCCTTCTCTAGAAGGAAAAAGCAGCTTGAGAAGACGGCTGGCTCCCATCTTGGAGACCTTCTCACGTCGCAGTGCAGGCAGGGCTTTTAGGGTGGAGCAGGGGAAGGCAGGACACAGAAAACCAGAGAGGGTGGTGGGCGCTCTGAGGAGGGCCCTACAAGCGAGTCTGTACAGTCCGCACCCAAAGTCATCTCAGAGCGGGAGCCAGGCAAGCGAGGGTCTGGTTTCTGTCACCCTGCTTTTACATCATCCTGGTTTCCCGGTGGAAATCTCCAGGCGTTGGAGTGCTTGAAGGCCGGAGTCCTCTTCTTTGGTAGTTAGTTCCTAGATTCTTAAGCAAACAGGCTGTCCGCAGTCACATGTTTTTAAACAGGGCATCATTCACGGAACTGGTGTTGGAAAGAAGGTGGGCGGATTACAGGATCAGCGCTTCAGTCAGGGGATGGGGAGATACCCTGGCCCAGCCGCTCTCGTTGGCCTGCCTGGTCTCCTGTCCAGTCTGGAGCCCAGAGAGCATGCCCGTGGCTCACACTGTGGAGCAGGACGGACCCAGGGGAACTGGGGTGAAGGCTCAGGACAGGACAGGATACTTGTCCTATTCATATCAGAAACAGATATGTTTCATATCAGAAACAGATATGTGTCCAGTGTTGGACACAGGAGTGCGTAAGGTACAAACACAGCCCTGGCTCCTTGCTCCAGGGGATGAGCTGAGCGTGAATGGCAGGGTCTCTCCTAGAACTCTCTTGTTGTACCCCCACCCCCAGCACTGAGCGTCCCCATCTGGGTGAGAAACAAGGTTGGGGACATTCATGCTGAAGGTAGGAGCTGGCCCCCGGGGTCCTGTGGAGGTGCAGATAGGGCAAGAAGGTCTTGGAGCTGGAGGCCAGGTGAGATGAGGACACATCTCCCTGGGGCATGTTGTCTCCCAGGAGGAAAGTGCTAGTTTGTGGGGAAAACCCTTACTGGACGGATGTTACTTTATCTTGGAGTCTCACTTTCATTTCCTGTGCTATGTAGTCTTTTTGGCACATTTCTCCCTGGAATCATGGTGATGATTTGTCCACACTCTGAGGCCCCTGCTGGCTCTCCCCTCACCTGCCTCTCCTCCTCCGTAGACTGGAACATAGAGTAAGAAGTCAACTTTCTCCACCGAGGGTCTCCTCCTTCTGACTGTGGTCTGTTTCACAGTGTAGGGCAGGGATGCTAAGACCTCCCTCCCTGGACAAAGTGAGAAAACCACCCCATTGCTGGCAATGAGGGGGATTCAGGCCTGGAGTGGCTGCTGAGGAAAGGGGGAAGGCTCTGGCCAAGGGTCCATGGCAGCCTTGCCCTGGGATACATCCCCCTCTTCCTAGGGGAACAGTGGAAGGCGGGGTCCATCTGCAGCACAGGCTGGATGTAGCTTAGGGAGGTTTCTCTGGTCTCCTGGGTCTCACTTCCCCTCCACTCAGCCTGTGACTCCCTTCATCTCCTCCTTCACACAAGAGTTCAGGTGTGGGCAGAACAGAATAAAGCCTCACATTTGATATTCTCTCATTCTCTCTCTCTTTCTCTCTCAGACACCAGGTACTTTAGAAAGTAAGAAAAGGTGTTGTTAAGTTGAAATAAACACTTTCACCTTTCCCACATGATGAAAACCAACTAACACAGGCAATCAAGTAAACACCCAGACAGAACACTGCAGGGATCCTTTGTTAAGGGTCGATGTCATAACCACTGACCACTCACCCCAATATGTCCTTCAAAAGACTGGTTTGTTGTGAGGAATCCCAGCCCTTCAGCTCCCAACAGGGACAAATCTTTAAGGAGACCGAGGCCCCGTATGGCCGAACAGTCTGAGATCTTAACGCCTGCTCCTCGCACTTCTCATCTTTCCAGGGCCAGCGTCAGGGGCAGCTGGAAGGAGACACGTGTCAAACCGGGTTGTCTGTCACCTTGTGGGCTGTGTTAGGCAGGACAGCATTGACCATGCAGTGTTCTTGCTGCAAAAGTTTGTCCTGAACTTAACCTCGAGGAAATTGTGTGACAACTGCAGAATTGAGACCATTGAAAAGGGCACTGGTCTCTCCTTCAAGCATTCAATGTCACCACAAATAAGGTGGCAAAAGGAGGAGAGCTTAGGTTGCAAAGGACTATGAAGATTGTGTCACCATATTTCTTTAGTCCTTTGGGAAGAAAAACTTCTCTTTGCCGTTTTGTGACTGTCTTTCCTGCTGATGATGCTGATTCGTGGTGGGGGCTGGTCAGTTGTTGCGCTCAGTGGTCTGCACTCTGAAGTTGCCTGAGCATTTCCTTGTAGGCTTCTGTTCCTCATTCGTACTGGCCAGCAAGAGATCCACCCCATNACAACCAACAACAGAAAGACAGATACATCCATCTCATAAAAACAGTGATAGACAGACAGATATACCCATTCCATAGAACTGATCATTTATAAACCTACACACCAGAACTAATGGGAGACAGACACACCTGTTCCAATAGAACCAGTGATAGACAGACACACACACGCACACACACTGAGAACCACATTAGCAAGCACTTCTCATTGACCGATGATGCTTAACGTCTCTGGAGTGGATGCCAAAGGAAACATTTCCTTCCAATCTCTATATTTTATAACGTTATATTTTTAAAATATTCAGTTTATGCAATTTTACCTAGTTCTTGTCACATTACTTGGTATTGTCACTATATCCCCATACCAAATCTTCAAAAATTAGATTTCAAAAAGATATATAATATGTTCTCAAGATTTTATGTGTGTTTAATGATACATTTTTATTTGGAAAGGACTATAAGTACTTTAGATCCATATAGTTTTTTTATGAATAAACATAGTCTTTTCTGGGATTTGGGGTACGTGTACATTTACATATGTGTGTATGTAAAAATATCACATAGTGTGAAAGTAGAGCAGAGTGTGTCATCATCACAAGAGTAAAGTCAAGTATTTCAGAATCCTGGAATTGACTGCACTTGGGAATTTACCACAAGCAGTTTGGAAGCTTAAAACGCATCTGTGAGGTTCAGTCAAGTGTCCAACCCAGGTCTCCTTGGTCCCCACACAGTTGTATCTGTGACGTTCGCTCGAGTGTCCAACCCAGGTCTCCTTGGTGCCCACACAGTCTCACATTGTACAGAAAGTACAGGATGATGCTCTTGTTTGAATAAAGTTTACCTTGCTATTATGTATCTACTCGGTGTATGTCAGCAAAGTACACTTTTTAAATATGCTTATGTTTTGAATTGTGTGCAAAATATGCATTTATTGATTCCCCCCCCGCCTCCTATTTTTTATTTCCTTGATTAGGGAATATAGATATCTGAGACCACAAGACCTCTGTGTTTTTGAAGGGAAACAACAGCTGACTGCTGTTTCTTCACAGCAGATCTTCCCATGTGCTTCATTTTCTGTACTTTCATTAAGAAATGCTGGCATATTGCCCTGCCTGGTGTGGCTCAGTGGGTTGGGCATCACTCTGTGGACAGAAAGGTCACAGGTTTGATTCCCAGTCAGGGCACATGCCTAGGTTGAAGGCCAGCTCCCCAGTTGGGGCTGTCAAGAGGGGAAAGATTGATGTTTCTATCCCTCCTTTCTCCCACTAATAAACAAACTATAAAAACATTAAAACAAAGAAATGGTGAAAAACTGACAGAGCTGAATGAGGCCCGTCTGCCATGCTGACCCATTGCCACAGTCTTGGCTGTGAGACTGCACATTCAGCTTCCTCCTACACAGGTACCTCCCATTGGCCCCAAACCTTACAGAACAAGTTGGCCTCAGGGAAAAGTCACTGCTTCACCGGTGAGTGTTGGGTGCCCACTCTGTGCCAGCCCTGCTGGGGGCCTTGGGCACAGAGAGGGTGGAAAGTGGCCCAATGTCTCTTTCCTCACCATATATGCCAGTGCATGGGTGCCATGCAATGCTTTCTCTCACCTCTGGTGCCCATTTCACGGCCTTCTCTGGTCATAAATTCCCTTCACCACGTCTCGTTCACTGGGTTCTGCGGGTGATATCCCTGAGCGCACACCGTGAGCTGTCCTTGATGGGGTGTCCTTGAATGGCTCAAGCCCAGACCTTCTTTCCTGAGAAACCCTGCAGTGGAGTTTCTCCCTCTGCGTCCCTGGTTTCTCTCTCTTTTCACCAGTCTCCGCCTCTGCTGACTTCCAGGGCATCAGGGTCCTCACCCGTCCTGTACCCCGACTCCCAGGGGTCCTCTTCCTATCCTGGCTCTGCCCAGCCCTTCACACCCTCTGCAGTCCTGTGCCTGCTGGATGTCTGTTTCCGTGATGTCATTCCAACAACTTCTTCACTTTTCAGTGAGGAATGTATTATATGTGTAGTTCTGTGCGTGTAGCCAGGAAAGACAGAGAAAGTCCCTTCATGGGTTTTCAAGGCTTCTTACTGAGAAAACGTAACTGGGAACTGGTGCCGATTCGTTTTCCTCTTGCATTCTGCGAGGTGTTGGCTTTTCTACTGGGGAGGGTTTCAGGAGGTGAATAACGCAATCATGATGCACAGCGATGTTCCAAACAGGGAGGTACTTATTTTCTCTTAGAATTTAACCTAGTCCGTTTGTGACTCTGTGTGTGTGTGTGGTGTGTGTGTGTGTGTGTGTGTGTGTGTGTGTGTGTGTGATTTTACTTTCTACCCCGGCCAGGCAGGGCCAGGTCTGGTGGATGGGGCCTGGGTGGCCCAGAACAGACACCGGTCATGGATGGCCAGAGCATGCCACCTGCTTCCTGCAGCTGGAGGACCAGTGCTAGGAAGTCGTGATAGGATTGGCCTGTGGTTCAGTCCCCGCCCCTTGCCCTTTGCCCTCTCTCTGCCCACTTTCTGGTGCTGGTGCCCCTGCAGATCAGTTGGTGTTTCCCTGGAGAGATCAGAACTCCTGGCTACAGGTAGCTCAGTGCCTGCTAGAGACCCTGAGGAGTAGGAAGCAAAGGAGACCCTCTCCCTGTTTCTCCTCTCTTCTGGGGTCGCTTGGCGCACAACTGGCTCCAGATGGGAAATTTGTTGTCCAAGTTTGGCCAGTGAGTTTTCCGCTGGCACTCTCAGCAGCCCTTGCCCAGGGGCCTTCATCCAGTGGTTTTCCCAATCCACTGCGATGATGCCCTTCCTGGCCGGGCCCACCCTGCGGCCCCTGCACCTGTGGTGCGCCCTGAGCCCAGGCCCACACCCCCGGGATTGGGCGGCCTTGTCTTCTGGCTTTTACGTAGCACCGAGAAGGTGGTACCCTCTTCCGCAGACGAGGAGCTTCCCTGTGGGGATCCTGCCCTCTGTGGGGTGGAAGGACCCACCGAAGAAGAAGCCCGTGTTGTCTGCGCGAAATTCGAGGATGTTTGGACCCTCGAGAACGGTCTATATCCCTCCTTTAAGGCGCAGGTTTTCTGTCTTGGCAATGCCCCCAGAGCAGGAAGTAGCGGCTGAGAAGCCAGGACCCTCCAGTGCCACCCAATGCCCTTGCCCAAAGGAGGTGGTGGTGGGAGTCCGAGCAGAGTCTCCAGCACGGATGGAGAAGAATAGAAACAGTCTGGTCCAGCACAGCCAACAGAACCACCTGAACAACCCTGGTAAGAGTGGGGATCTGCCACTCACACCTGGGTCCCTGATGACCCAGGGAGGCCTCAGGCCTTGTAGCCCACCCACAGAGCAAGTGCTCGGTGAAGACCCGCCGCCCAGCGTGCCTGCCTCTCTGAAGCTGGGCAAGGACAAGGAAGGCAAGGAGCCATCGAGGCCCTCTCCCAGGAAGAAGTCATGCAAACGGAAACATCTGGAGCCGCTCCCGCTGGCCCCACCTCCTCTGCTCTGGGATCCAGGTGAGCTGCCCCCACGTCCCAAGGTGCTTGCTAGGGAACAACACCTGGCCACCTTGTGGGACACCTTGCAAAGTAAAAAGACCTTGGAGGACAAAGCAGAGGGCACAGGTGACAGCATTGCCACTCGGCCTGCCCCTTCTGTCTGTGCTCCTGGCTCGGGGATGGCAGACACCCTTCCCCCAGCCACTGACACTGGGCAGCCCTCAGGCACCATCTCTGCCAGGGCAGCTGCAGATGTGAGCTCTCAGCCAGTGTTCCCTGGTGACGAGGACATTGAAATGGACACGACTCCCCCTTGCTTTGCTGCCACTATAATACCTTCTGAGGATGACGACGACATAGAAATGGACACTACACCACCGTGCTATGCCACCACAATCCTCTCTTCTCCAAACTGGGACTCGAGATTCATGCCAGTTTACTATATCCAGTACAGCATGGGGCACAGGCAACCAGCAGGCGCTCCGCTGGCTGGCTTCCACTGAAGGGCCACCACCCTGTCTCAGGCCATCCCCTTGGCACTGGATCCACACAGCAGCCTACCCGAGGGACCCCCAAGGGTCAGCAGAAGGGAGCTTTTCTCCTCTATGCCCCTGTTAGCACCAGACAGCCACTTATGGCATTGGAGTTGCCACCAAGACGCCAGGACTGGGCATAAGAGCTTCCTATTGCCGGGACATCTGCAGGCCCACTCGAGATCCTGGGCCCTGGAGCTCCCATGGCAGGAGCAGTGAGGTCAGTGTGTCCCGCCCAGGCCTACTCATCCCCAGGCGTCTGAGTGTCTTCTCTGGAGACGGACTGAGGAAGGCCCAGTGCTGCTTCTAGAACTCCTTGTGACCATGTGGCCAGGGTCCATCTGGC
Source organism: Sturnira hondurensis (assembly GCF_014824575.4). NCBI lineage: Eukaryota > Metazoa > Chordata > Mammalia > Chiroptera > Phyllostomidae > Sturnira > Sturnira hondurensis. The sequence continues at coordinate 1,800 of NW_028079217.1, read as the reverse complement.
CCTGCATGGCTGCTGCAGGAGGGGGAGCAGGCCCCCCCAGGGCTGGGGACCTACCTGCTCCACCTGAAGTCCGATCACCTGGAGCCCACCTATCAGCAACCCAGGTGGCGTGATGAGGGAGAGTACACACCATTCCCAGGACTGGAGACCCCAGTGCTCACGCTCGCCCTCGGTGAACGTCTCCTGCACTAACAGGGCCACTGCCACAGAGAACAAAGGTATGTTGTTCCTGTTCTCACCCTGCGTTGCTGTCTCTGGTGATGTTTTTCTTTGCTTTTAAATAGTTTACAGGATGCCATTCACTGGTGTGACAGAAAATTACCTCGTGATTCCGATTCAATATCTAGGGTTTAGTTTGTCATCTCCGGGGAAGTCACCTTTCTCACACATCTGGTGGCCACACCCAAAAAGTGCACACTCAAGTGTGTTACCTTTCCACTTGTCTGGAGTTCTAAATTCTCTGCGCAGTTTCATTGAAAATAGCACAAATTTATTTTCTTTTTTCCATTCAAATAGTCTGAAATTTGAATGCAAGTAATTCACTTCAAATAGCCTGATAGTATTTAAGTGATTTTTAATCTTTGGGTTTTGGTGTCTTTGTAAACTTATGTCAAGCACGTCCGCAGTTCTTTAAAGAGCTGGGATTGGTGTTGTGTGGAATCCTGGAGTGTATTCCAGTCAGTGAGAAATGGATGCTGCAGGCATCACGCAGCCTCACCCCAATATTACACTTATGTTGGCCTTTTAGTACTTTTACATGTAAATACATAGAAATACACACATTTTCTTACCTCAAGATCTGGACAAACAAGAAATGAATGAAGACTAAAAGCAATGTGTGTTTTTCCTAATAATATATTAGTATTTGAAGAATTAATTCTAAGTCTTTAAAATTTTATTGAATTATAGCAATTTATGGTAAGTTAAAGAGAAGTCATATTGGAATTTTTATGAAATTTTGCTTCAGTTTTTCGTGGCTCTCTGCTGAATACCTAATACCATAGCAAAATTCCTTTATCCATTTTTCTAGTATTGGAAGGGAAGGCTCAACAGGAATAGTGCGAAAATAGATGGGATGATATTTTAAAACTTTCATTTTCATCATTTTCATAATTTTTCCTTCACATATAAAAACACATATTTTTTTTGTGTTGATTATGTCAGAGTTTCAGTGGATCCAGGGTTGGAGAGGAGGGCCCATGTAGCTGGGTTCTCTGTGCAGCATGGCATAAGTCTAAAATCACGTGCCTTTGGAATTGCAGGGTCCTATTGGCAGAATTCATGTCCTTATGGTTGCAAGATTGAGGTCAAGGTCCCCAGTTTTTTCTTGTGGATATTATCATCCTAGTTATTCGTTCTTCCTGTGGTAAAATAATTCACAACATAAAATTGATCATTTAACCATTTGTTCAGTGAACAGTCCAGTGGTGTTAAGTACACTTGTGTTGTTGTGAATCATCTTTAAACATTTTTGACCTGCAGGTCTGAAACTCTGTACCCACTGAGTAACTTTCCTTTCCCCCCTCCTCCATCTCCTGGTAACCCAAATCCTGCTTTCTGTCTCCATGAGCTTGGCGATTGTGTATGCCGTGTGTGAGTGGAATCGAGCGGTGTTTGCCTTTTTGGCAGCTGGCTTATTGTTTGTTTTTGTTGCCTGTCACTGTGGTGCCAATTTGGGATAATGCATAGATGGGGAACCAGGATGGAACAGAAGCAGCAGCCTGGTGAGGAGGAGAACATTAGCTGGGAGTGAGAGGTGGGGAGGAGCTCGGAGAGAAGACTTCTCTTCCCTCCAGTCCT
>NW_028079216.1:0-1586 GCF_014824575.4 Sturnira hondurensis | reverse complement strand
TCAGTGAGAAGTCAGGGGCACCCTCAGGAGGTGCCACCCCCGCTCCCCAGCTGTGCACAGCCCACCTGCTCGGCCACTGCAGACAGCGAGGCCCAGCAGCGCGATGCAGAGAGCGGAAGGAGGCAGGTCCGACGCTGCGAGAAGCCGCTCTTAAAGCAGCTCCAGGAGCCTTTCACCACCAGGCTCCGAGGTCCTTATCTCCGCCGACAGCCCCTGGACTCTAACACCGTTAGCCTTGCCCCTTCCTGAGATTCCCGCTCCCTTGATTTATGTGAGGGAACATTTTTCCAGCTCTGCTGCCTCCCTGCTCCTCCGAGTCTCTGAGCCCCTCTCTTCCCGGGCCTTCCGTGCAGTAAGAAGACGAGCAGGGCTGCGGGGGCGGTTCCCTGATGCCTGGTCTCGGCTCACGCCTCCTGTGCAGTGCAGTCAGCGGGCAGCTCTGCGGGTCCCTCTGGAGCCAGGCTGACAGGCCTTCACGTCTGCTCCAGTCATCTCCCAGCTGAGGGCAGGGAACCTAGGGACCCCCACACCGGCCCTCACTGACCCCTCCTGGAAACAGCACGTCCCTTCTCACATCTCGCTCTCCCAACAAACCACGCAGGTGTGTCTAAGCTGCAGATGATAAAATCCACATATTGACTAAGTCCGCAGCCTCTGGAGCTCCAGTGTCCAAGTTCAGATCCAGGCTCCGCACTTTTCAGGCTGTGTGACCCTGGACAGGTTCCTTCGCCTCTCCACAGTCTGTTTCCCACCTGTACTGTGGGAAATAATGGAACAACATCCAAACATAAGGAAGGGAACACAGAAGAGGCACGTGGGCCAGTGCCTGGTCCGGAGTCAGCGCCTCAGCGGAAGTGCTTCCCCATGGCTCCTGTTGCTGCCTCCCCCTGGTTCAGTGACCAGACACTGTTGAAGTGCCTGTCCTTCCCATCTGTCCCGCAGAGCTGCTCAAACTGGTCCTATGCGGTTTCTAACCAGACCCAGAGTTTAAACAGTGGATGCATCACTTACCAGTAACACGTGGGAAGCACCACTCACGAGTGACCCTGTGAACCCTTAACTGCTCCCCCTTAAAGCCCCGCCCCCAGCCCTGGATCCCAGGACACAGACTTGAGCTGCCTCCTGTTTCCTTGACAGCTGACCCTCAGATAAAGTCCTTTCTTCTCCCAAAAGCTGATTGCACGGTATTGGCTTCTATGTGGTAGGGCAGCAGGCCCTTGTTCAGGAGCACATGCCTCTCCCCACTGTGTCCCTAATATCCCCCACCTGGGGGTGACTCACAGGCGTCCCTGCACCTGGGGTGCTCTCGGGTCTCCTGGTCTTCAGGACGATGGTGCCAGCGATGATCCCCGCCAGGCCCACCACCAGGCCCCCCACCAGGCCCACAGTCTCCATCGTCTCCTGCACCTGGATCCGCTCCTGGGCCTCTGGGACACAAAGGACAGATGGAGTCAGAGGTGCAAAGAGCAGGACTGGCCTCAGGGGTGGGGCATTAAGAATTAAGAGTCAGAAACCATGAGATGTTAGGTTTGTTTATAGTGACAATAAACCATGGAATTAAGGAAAGCCGATACCAGGGAGAGAGG
>NW_028079215.1:271253-295316 GCF_014824575.4 Sturnira hondurensis | reverse complement strand
TCAGCTAGTTGCTGTGTATGAGTCTCAGGTTCTGCATTTGTCATGGGTTTTTCAAAGCCCTCTCTGGTAGCGTTCATGGGTGGTGTCTAATGTGTGTGAGAATGTGCACAGCGCTTGGAATTCATTGAGATTTTGCACAATATTTGTTATGTCTATGATTACGGTTATTTCGACCTCAGGAAATAACACTCACCTTAAGCGAATGCAAAAAGATTCAGTAGATACCAGTAAATATGTATTATTCTAGTACCTGGAATACCAAAATCTGTCCAGAAAGCTGTTGAGAAGAATCCGTTAGGAAATTCCCTCTTGCCCATTCAATTATATTTTGAGTGTAGTGCAGTTTATTTCAAGTGAATATGATCCTACTGTTCGAAACTTTGTTTCCAACACTCACTTCCTTCCCACCTAGCTAACCTTCCTTTCATACAAACCTTGCCTATCTTCATTAATTTCACCAGGCCCTTAAATGTACTCTTGTGTTAGAGTTGGCCACACGACAGCAGCAACAACAGCAACAGGACAACAGAGAGATCCGTGAATGCCATTCTAATACAATGGACTCTGACTCCCTAGTAAACTGCAAAGGGTGCTAACCAGAAGGCTTCAGAGTTTCAGTCACAGATCATCACCCTTACTTCACAGATCCTCTGTGGTTTTGAAGTGCATACTTGTCTGTTCATGTGCAGAGGGATAGGAGCACAGGATGCATCTTCTCCTGTCCAATGTGGAGATTCTCTCTGGTCTACTCGTGATTGCAAAATAAACAAAGAAACAAACAAACAAATGGGCAAAATCGTACCAGAGACTTGGAAGTAATGACCAAAGTGTCAGTGAGTAGATGGGTGGGAGGAAGGGGGACCAGAGGAGAGAAAGGAAAAACTCTAGCCAAGGTACATGTATAAGGGATTGACGGTAATGGACAACAGGCTGGGGACTGACTGAAGGGAAGGTGTGTTTGCGGGACAGAGGAGAGCAACAGGGGAAATATTGGCAGAATAATTCTTCAACAGCAATAAAAATAGCTTTAAAAATTAAAAAAAGTCAAGAAATTGGCTAATAAGCAATCCCAAAAGAATTAGTTAGGGTAGTGTGTCATTCCAGGTCTAAACCTTTGAACTCTGAGACACATCATTTGAGGGCCTGGTCGCTTCCTCCATCATCATAGCTTCATTTAGCCCACCATGCTGTGACCTTCACATTACTACCCACCACATCAATTTCACTTTCTTAGTTTGTAACTACAGTATTGAACAGCATCTCTCCTAAACTGGAGAATGGAACCTCAGGTCCCATTTCTGAACCCTTCATTTTAGCATTCCTCTAGACCTAATGGAGAATTTGACCGCCTACTTTATAGGAAAACCACTCTTAAACTTTACCGTCCTATGAGGAACGAAGGCAGGGTCCATTTCTCATAGCATCCCCAATATTATGCTGCCTTCCAAAGAGCAGTTGCTGAATTAATATTTGGATTTGTAAAGAGCAAGTGCACAAGAAATCAATCTTGTTATCATTTAATTTTTCCAACATCTTTCAGTTAGCCAGCTAATCCATATCCATATTCTTCAATTTTACAAAGAACTTAAAGCAAGGAAATGAAAGAAGAATTGAAAACCTTTTACACTCACGGTAACACAGGGTTTACTGTGTAGTAACAATCTCTCCCTATTTTTTAAAAATTCCACATTCCAATATTACTCTATGTTGGTGCAAATCACAGAAATAATCCAATGATTTTCAATTTTAACACAATCTCAGAATTGTTTTTCACCCCACTAGTCTGTAGTAAATGTGTGATTCATGTCACTCATAATCTTTGGTTGTGGAACAACATTAATGACTAACTGAAAGGAACAACATTTACTATAGAAAAAACCCCACTAACTGGAAGGAACAATATTTACTATAGAAAAAAAAGATCGATCCCCAATTTCCCCGTACTGTCGAAGAAGAGAGCATGCCCTGCGTTAGCAGGAACTTTATGGAAGGTGTACACTAGTTAGAAGACTGGCTGCTGTGTTTAACTGCAAAGTGGAGACTCTGCCTCAGGCCTCACTGGGGATGGGAGGAGTTTCAGGACATGCCCTGGACATTAACCTGGCCATAGCTGCAGTAGAGAATTCTGGGCTGAAGCTCTGACTCAGTGTGGATACACCACATCTTTTTCAATCAATGGATACATGAACATATATATGTTTTTAGATGATTGACTGTGTGCCTTAAGGGCAGTTTTCAAAAGTGGAATAGTGTATCACTGTATTTGAATACTTAGTTTTGTTGAATATGGTCAAGTTTAAGGGGATATTTTGAGAATGTTTGCAACAATGTTGTTAAGTAATATGGGAAATAAGTAATGTTCTTAAGTGATAAAATAATAAATTAAGTGATTTGGAGCTTCTTTAGACTAGCATATACTATGTTATGCTTGTTTTATTAAAATTTTGGACATTTTGGTCCTTGTCATTGTGGTTCATTGGATTCCATGACGGTCTGTGAACCTAAAGGACGTGAGTTTCATTCCCAGTCAGGGCACACGTCTCAGTTGCAAACCAGTCCCCAGTGTGGGGCTCATGAGGGCCAACCACAAATGGATGACCCCATACCCTCTCCCTCTCTTCCCTTCTCTCTAAAGATAAATAAATAAGGTCTTTTAAATTTTTGTGGAAGTTTTGGTTCACATTGCATGCTCTGGATAATTTGTGAGAAGTAGTTAAGATATTTGGACTCATAAGAGTATAATGTAACCAGTGCTCTATGTATGCCTTTGCCATCTTCAGCAATATCAACACAAGGCCAATTTTGGCTCATCTGTCATCCTCAGACCTCAAGTTATTGTGAAGGAAACAGAATAACAATATTTATCATTTTATGTACCTTTAAAGGTTGAAGCTCTTAATGACAAACATAACGGAAATACCTCAAGGACACAGGCAGTCCCAATTCCAAGAAGACCCCAGGATTCCTGAGTCCTGGTGTACAAACAACTTCTTCCAGTCAATTCATCAAACAGTAATCTAGGTGCTTCTTTCTATGAGCGGTTTGGCAGATATAATGGAGATCCAAAATCTGATATTTTTAAAGTAGAGAGATTATCTTTCATCAGCCAGACCTAATGAACTGAGCCCTTAAATTGGATGGAGCTTTTCTTGGTGAGAGAAATCCAAAGGATGAGAGGGAGGTTCTCCTGCCCAGCTTTGAAGATGGAAGGTGCTGCATAGCATAGCAAAGCCCTAAGAGAGACCTGAGATTGATCTGTAGCCCATAGCATGCACACACATGGGAACGTTACTGCTTCAATTCCTGGTAACTGAATTCTGCTCCCTCCAAAATGCATGGATTGGAAGGAGCTCCTGAGCTGCACGTGAGAAGAAAGCCACCAGGAACAATGATGGCAGAGTTATAGGACTTCTGATCTAGGGAACCCAGGGACTCTGTGCCCAACTTCTGTCCTATGGAACTGTGAGGTACTAAATGTCTGTAGGTAGAGTGTGTGAAACAGTGGCATTGGTCAAAAGTAAAGTATTTTAACATATGCACTGATAAGATTTCATATACAGATTCTTTCTTTTAAAAAATGATTTTATTTATTTATACACACAGGAAGGGACAGAGAAAGCGACGGAGAGAAATATCAATGTGTGGCTGCATCTCTGGCACCCCAAACTGGGGGCCTGGCCTGCAAATGAGGCACGTGTTCTGACTGGGAATGAAACCGGTGACCCTATTTTTCCTGGTGTGATGCTCATTCCACTCAGCCACACCAGCCAGAGCTTTTTTATTTTTGTTTACATAATTAGAACATTTAAGGTATAATCTCTTGGTTATATTTTCATATCTGATACAGTATTGTTAACTGTTAGTTTTCATGCTGTGTTGCATCCGCAGGGGCTCTTTATTATACAATGGAAAGGTTGTACCCTTTGACCACCTCCACCAATTTCACCCAGCCAGCTTCAACCCCCCACCTCACATGTGCCAATCTCTTTGATCTGTGAGTTCATTTATCCGTTATGTCTTTTAAAGATTCCACATATAAGTGACACTACACAGTATTTGTCTCTGTCTTTTGAAAAGTTTTAATGAAGGAGCACCATTTGAAAAGTACCCCTTCTTTCACCTAGCACGTGCTGTCACCAAAACCAGGAACTCTTCCTTTTTTAATGGATGAGTGACGTATTGTTTCCCCTGAGTGGGTGAGTGTGTGTGAGTATCACACTGCCTTTACACACTCATTCATTCATGGTTGCTGAGGTTGTTTCCATGTTGTGGCTACTGCGAACACTGTTTCAGTGAACATGGGAGTACTTCTATCCCTTCACGTTAGTGGTTCCATTTACCTAAGTACCCAGCAGTGGAATGGCTGCACAATATGGTAGTTCAGTTTTTATCTTTTGGCGTGATCTCTGTGCTCTCTTCCCTATAGGCTTTATCAATACACATTCCCCTAAACTCCTTCATTTTTGAATAATGTAGATATCCAGGTATGTAACCTTTAAAGTTAAGAAAAGAAAGACTGAATGGAGTTAGGGAAACCCGTAATTGACCAACTTTTGTATTTCTTCTACCACTCTATGTTGTCATCAGATCTACTTTTGTTTGGGTTTTTTTTTCCCATTACCAAACATATCCTGAATGGAATGCTGTGCTGTCTTCTTTAGGATCACAAAAGTGATTTAACGATTTTCAATGTGTATTTCTTCCTTTTTAAAAATGTTTTATTTATTTATCTTTAGAGAGGAAGGAGATGGAGAGAAACATTAATGTATGGTTGCCTTTCATGTGTCCCCTGCTGGGAACTGGCCTGCAGGGGACCTGCCTGGAACTCAGGTATGCGCCTGACTGGGAATCGAATTGCAATCATCTAGTTTGAAGGCCTGTGTTCAATCCACTGAGCTATACCAGCCAGGGCTTCAATGTGTATTTCAACACACAAAACTCTCACTCCTTAACCTGATATAGACAAGAAGAAGTGTGCTAACTCTGTCATTCATGCGCTTATGTTCTGAACCTAAATAGACTTTGTTGATAGAACACTACTTGGAAATTACCTCAAAACAGACGTCAGCATAATGTCCGGGCACATCAGGAATACTGGTCCACAGGCATTTCCAACCACAGCGTGAGGACCCCACCTCAGACCTCACTCAGGGTGACGGAAATGACAGGGTGTATTCCTGGATCACCCATTGGCCCCCCAGTGGCAGGAGATTCTGCTTAACGATGAAAGCTAAATAATCTGCTATCTCCTTCCCCCTCGTTCCTCTCCTTCTCTCTTGTTGTTTCCGATTTTGAGATTCCCACTGTCTTTAGTAATGATAGCTTATCTTACAATCTACAGTAGCATGGGCAGGGGCAGGGTCTTCTTTGTCTAAACATCTCCAGTGCAACCTTGGATGGTGTGCCTCAGTGGATGGAGTGCCAGCCAGAGAACCAAAGGGTCACCGGTTTGATTCCCAGTCGGGGCACATGCCAGGCTTGTGGGCCAGATCCCCAGGTGGAAGCAATGTTAGAGGCAACCGCACTTTGATGTTTCTCTCCCTCTCTTTCTCCCTCCCCTCTCCTTTCTCTAAAAAGAAATAAAGTCTTTAAAAGAAAACATCTCTGGTGCAAGGATGAAGATGTCCAAAGAGCCTATGTTCCATTAATGACTATGTCAAATAAAAGCTGTCAACCAAGAGGTCTGATTCATCATCATTTATATTGTCAAGCATGCTCAAAAAACATAAGCAAATCTAGGTGCGTATCTTTACAGTTTATACAACAAATGACTAAATCCAGTCAGGAGAACAGGAAACGATCAATTTTATATATGTACCACATCTTCTTTATTCATTTGTCTACAGGTGTACATGTAGCTTGTGTCCATGTTTGGCTATAACAGATCATGCTGGACACGGCATAGGTAAAATAGTAAATAACATTTTAATAAGGACATATGATTCAGATGGGCAGTAAACTTATCACAATGCGCACTTTGAAAGTGATATAAATGTCTAATTAATACGCGCCACACCCGAAACTAGTATAATATTGTATGACAACTGTAATCAAAATTTCTTTAATGTGGCCAATTTTTACTTCATCTGTCTCTTCACCTATGTATTTATCTATCTACTGCTCCCAACTACGTTAGTGCAAACTTCCTTCTGACCTGGATTGAGATTCTTATGCTAAAGTCAAGTTATCCCGTTCTGGATCACAACAGTGGTTAAAGGATCGCCAATCTGTATTTCCAAAAAAGAAAAAGGAACAAAGCAAAACAAAAAATAAACGTCATACTACTAATCCGATAAAGGGCGATAACTGTGAGCTCCTTGGCCTTCATAAGCCTATATTCTGAATCTCCAAGAACATTCTGCCCAAAGGAACACTACTGAAACTTTCACCATAAACACAAAGATAAGTCAACAAGTTATTCCGCATATTAGGCAACTGCCTAACAGGCCTTCTCAACTAAAAAGTGAAGACCCCACCTCGAATTCACTCAGGGTGAGGGTAGTGGCTGGATGTGGCTGTGGGGTGCCCACTGGCCTTGGAAGGACTGGCAGCCCTGGGTTCAGCTTGGGCCCTGGCTTGGGCTCTCTCTTCCTCCTCTCTCAAAGCCTCTTGATAGACACATGGGAATTCTGTGGGCTCACTATCATTGAGCTTGGCCAGAAACTCCAGGATTTTCATCTTGCTGGTCTCAGCACGGGATCTTGGACCCCACAGGAACTCATAGCGTGGAGGATCACTGTTGACCACCTGCCGGTACACCAGGTATTCTCCCCGCACCAAATCTTGGGTGATAAGCTTCCTGGGTTCGCCAAAAATGAAGTGAATTTCTCCATCATAGATGCCCATCATATTCAGGAATTTCCAGACCTCCTCCTCAGGGGCGCGGTAGCCATTCAAGAGGATCATACTCAGGAGAGGCATCAGAATCCCTCTAATGGGAAATGTCCAAACTGTGCTCAGACTCCCATCACTGGGGTCACCCTGATTGTGGACAAGGGTGTAGAAGTTACCGTTGGGCTTGACCTCTTTCACTTCCAGACCGTACACCAGATCCATTAGGGCAGATGCCTTCCTGAGAACCTCAGAAAAGTCCTTTCTGTACCATTTGTGGACTATCTTCAGCATGTCGGCCTTCTTAATGGGCTCCTTCATTTTATACCGACTCAGCAGATACTGAACCAACTTATTTGCTTTCTGAGATAAAATGTTCAGGCCAGGTCTCTTTGTCAAAGTTGAGGCCCCGGAGGAATTTTTACTTTTCCGAGCACGGCCTTTGGCTCTTCCAGCAGATCTTTCGCCTGACACACCTGCAGCGGTACTGCTGGTGGCTGGGGCCCTCGGAGGTGCCTGGGGAGGGCCAGCAGCAGTGGAGCCCGAGGGAGCATCCCCCAGAACAGAAGAGGAGGAGCAAGCGGCCTCTTCTTCCTGTCCTGCAGTGGCCTGAGCACTCTTGAGACTTTGGGCCTCAGCTCTGTTTTGGTGACGTCTCTCACGAGCACGGAGCTTGCTCTTGTGACCACGAGGCATGCTGACTGTGGTTCGGGTCAGCAGACAGGAGTGTGGGCCAACAAAGAGGTGATTTGGGCACCTGGTGGATGGAGAACGAGAGGATGTGAGCACCTTCAACAGGTAGATTCCACTTTGGCTTTATTGAAGGCTGCCTCTGCAGGCCTCCTCGAGGGCCCTACTCTAAAAAGTGACAAGACTCCTGTTCCCCTGGTCAGTCTGCGCGCTGAGAATCCCACAGAGGAAATGCAGAACCTTTAGAGAGAGGTTCATGCTGCATCCTACCAGCCCCGCCTGGCTTTGCCCAAGTAACAGCAGGTGATGTCAGTGTGGCCCTCTTTGCCCTGGCATGGGGGGGGGGTCCTCTCAGTTCATGTTCTATATCATCACGTCAACCATGGCCAGAGCCTGGGCACCTTCCCCTCTGCTACTCTGAGGCTGACACCTCAACACTCACTGACACCCAGGAGAAGGAGCCAGAGGAGCTGGAGCAGGGCCTCAGTGCACCTGTGTACCAGGTAACACCCAGTGCTGAGAGTCTGCAGGGCTCATTGGTTTCCTGAGTTCATGTGGACCCTCAGTTGTCAGTCAAGCTCTTCACCTTGGCTCCCTGTGAGGCCTAGCACCTCTCTTTTCTTTAATTGGTGGCTGGACCTACAGACTAAGGATCTCACCTCCCTCAGACCTGTTACAAAGAAATGTAGGGGAGGGTCAACCTGATAACACATCGCTAAGCTAGCTTGGGCTGATAGCTAAGGTTTGGGATAGACGTTTTGACGCCCCCTTTATTCAGGGCTGGCTGGTTGCTTGAGACCTCTCTCACATTCTTCTACTGGGCCCATTGTAGACAAATCCTCAGACTAAGAGCCAGCCTCCCCGAGACCCAAAAACAGGGCATGAAGTTGACCTTATGTGAGCAAAATAGGTCGCCCAAGAGTGGGGGGCTGCTACACGCAGGCTGAGGTCCTATGGGAGATAGCTCCAAACAGAATCCCAATTCAAGGTCTAAATTTGACTGCTGCTCGGGTCATGATTTTTCTCTGTTAACCTGGGACCACTTCTCTCATTTCCCTCTTTCCCCTGGATGGCGACTCACGGGGCAGTCCTGTAAGACACTTATCCTTAAGGTCTGCCGGCAAGGAAAATAGGGAGGATTCTCTGTGGTCCCACTGGTATAGTGTGGCATATACCCGCAGTCATCAATGGTCTCTCGAGAAACGGCGAAGCATGAAACCCTGCCACCCATGATGGGAGGATGCCCCCTTTGACCCGATGGTCCTCTCGCTGCGGTGGCCTGGGAAGAAGCGAGCGCAACTCATCCTGGTGACCTGTCCGATATCCCAGGCCTGAAAACAGGTTCAAGACTTCCGGTGGACCCTATACTTTGTGGGAAGAGGACCCCATCCTTCACACTGTCACAAACCTGAATCCCTTAGGCATGGGCTCCCCTTTCCTGATCTGAATGTCCTCCTCTAAACCAAGCCCTCACCTCCCTGAGACCACCCCAGAGGAAATGGGGGCCCAGTTCAAAACTGCCAGCGCAGCCTGGGCCTCCTTTCTTGAAACTGTGAGGAGGCGGGTGCAGCCCTCACCTCCCTCAGTTACCGCTCGAAGGGATGACACTTTCCTTTCTTACCTGCCTACTCTTCCTGGAGCCTCCTACAGCGGAAGGCTTGGATGCTGCTCTGTGCGGCCCCCATTCTGTGTACCGAGCTCGGCTCGTAAGCACTCAGGCCCTCATGTTGAAAGCAGTTTGGATCTACAGGTCATCCGTCTGCCGAATCGGGCTACTCGCAGAGAGCACAGACGGCCTTCTCACTCACACATTCGAGGCCGAATTCAGCCCGACGGCTCTCCTGGGGCCTCTCAGAGGCCGAAGGCAGGGCAGGGATGGGGGGTGGGCTCACCTTCGCTCTCGGAGAGCTGTGGTTTCTGCAGGTCCCACCCAGTGTCCTCCCCTTGACTCGAGGCCTGTGGGAATCTGCCCTCACCCAGAAAACCGTTGACTGTGCGCGCCTGAAAAGGTCCTCGCCCCCAGGCGGAAGGGGGTGGGTCCTAACTGGCGGTGGTGTCCGAGGTGCCTGAGAACTGCGAGCCGTGAGGGTCTTTGCGGGACCCCATTGCTTAGGACTGAGTGGGCCCTAGGCCCTCGCTCATGGTCTGCACTTTTGTGTTTCCGTGCCTTGTGTTGTCCCTCTAGTGAGCCAGGTGGTCCCGGCCACAAATCAAATGCTTACTTTCCGGAATTCTAGTGTGGCAATTGGGGCAGACACCTTCTGCTGTGTGCCCTGGGCCTTACACTTCTGGCCGTAGGGGTGGAAGCCAGCACGGACCTGCCTTTGTCGGGGTGCTCCATTCCTTCAGGAGTGGATGTCCTCGCCTTGCCTCCGTCTTCTGCAAGGTTCCTGTCTGCAGTGCTGGGGTCCGATCCTATTAGGGAAGTCCTTTCCCTCCCTGAGATCACTCCCGTGGACGTCTTGGACTCATCAGTTGTAGCGGGTCCTCTGCCCCATGGTTAGCAAAAGTTCTGGTCTCTATGTGGACCACTAGTTTTGGGCACGTCCTCCTCATAACACTCAGGATACTCACATAGACGGATTCTTCTTAGAGTCCCAGTCATCCTCTCTTCCAGACGATAACCACCAACATTATAAGGATGCCCTCACCCTCCGGAGACTGTCCAGACTCAAATCAGCCTGACGTCTCTGCCAGGGGCTTCCCGGAGATGACAGCACCAATTTCTTGGGGCCTCCTTTTCATGCTCTGGATGCTACCCTTAGTCCACTTCGGGGTCCTTACTTTCACAGATGAACAGTCCTGTAACTTTAGCCTTCATTTCCTGACTCTGCTCATACTACATTAATATCGCACTCTCCAGAGAATTACACGTTGTAAGTTAGGGTGGTCCTCCTGTGATCGTCGACCTTCCAGTCCTTCAAGGAGAGAGAGCGCTAGAGTCTTAGCGTTTTGGCTGGTCCTGCTAGTGTTCCTTACTTATGATGATCTTCATCATATCTGCCATAGCCTCAGACTCCTTGTACATAACTGAGATACCCTCCTTAAGTTATTGCTTGATCCTTATATTCTTTCCTCATCCTTCAGTCATAGGAGTCCTCAACTTGGCTCCTGTCTCTACTTTACATGCCTCGTGGGAAATGACACCTCCCTGCAAACACATGAACTGTTTCCCTATTGCAAATCCGCAGAAAATGGGCCACCGTACCATGAATGATGTGAACTGGAAAAGTGCAGCGCAAATCGGAGCTCAGGACATGTGCTGTGTTTTCAGAGATATGACAACTGATATGTCTCCTCATCAGCCATACTTAGTGAACATCGAGGGATAGACCCTGATGTGGGTGAGTCCTGGTTGACTTTTTTTATTGTATGTTTTATTTACTTATTTATTTATAGAGAGAGGGGAAATGAGGGAGAGAAACATTGATGTGTGAAGTAGCTAGAGTTTGCCTTTAACATGCTCCCAAATGGGGACCTGGCCTTTAATCTAGGCATGTGCCTTGACCAGGAGTCAAGCTGGTGATCTTTTGCTTCGCAAGACAATTCTCAACCCACTGAACTACACCAGTAGTGTCCTGGTTGCTATTTTAAAGTTATCTTACATTGCATATGTAGATGATCATATTGTCATCAAGACAGGTTTATTTCTCTCCTTTATTCGTGACTTTTATTTATTTGGGTATTCTTATTGCTTTGTTCTTGGAATCCAATCCAGTGTTTGGTTTACAAGTTTCTCCCCTTTATCTCTTGAGATACACTTTGGGGTAGTAGACATAAGTGAACTAACTGATTCATGGTCAGCTGGAGGGAGTGCTCTAATGTGAGCTCTGGACAAGTCCAGTCCACGGGGTCTACTTTCAGCCCTGTCACTCATTAGCTCTGTGACCTCAGGTACATTAGCAACTTTGTGAGCCTCGGATTATGCATTTGTGAGGGAGTTTGTTAAGTCCTGTTTTTTAGAGCATGTGGATTGTGGTTAATATATGTAAACATGTGGCTAGGTATCTGGAACGCACTGAGATTTTGCACAATGTCTGTTATGTCCATGATTAGAATTATTTCTACCCAAGAAAAATACCCCTCATCTTAAAGATTTAAAAAATCCCATGGATGTCAGAGACTATGGGGCACTTCAGTACATGGAACACCAAATCAGTCCAAAACGTTGTTTACAAAGAAACTCTGAATACATTTCTTCTCATTAAATCCTATTTCGAGTGTGGGGGTGTTTTTTCCATCTGAATACAACCCAAATCTGCTAGAAATTGGGTCAATGTCTAAGTCTTTCTTCCCACAAAGTTCTGTTTCATACAAACCTCCCCTACCTTCATTAATTTCACCATCAGGTAAAATCTACACATCTCTTAGAGTTTGACAAATGATAGCGAAAAGAACAACACAACAAAAAAATTTGAATGCCATACTAATGGAATGGGCTCTGATTTCCCAACCCACCGCCAATAGTGTCAACCCAATGGTTGCTGAGATTCCAAAGACAGATTATCACCCATTCTTTTCAGACACTCTCTGGAGTTGAAGTGCATACAGTACTTATGTCTGTGCACTATTGTCACATGCACTGGGACAGGAGCATAGGATGCATTCCATCCCTGCCCCAGGTGGAGACTCTCTCTGGTTCAGTTATCATTCCAAAGTAAATGGTAAGGAAAGTCTTCCATTCCAGAAGTAAGTGTCAAACCTCTGATGCCCACTATCTGAGGGTCTGGCACCTGCTCAACATTAGCTCAGCCTCATCTAGCCCACCATGCTGTGAACTGCAAACTATCTCTCACCACACAACTTTCAGCTTCCTATTCTCTAACGTCATTGCTGTACAGCTTCTACACTAGACTCCTCTTTGAAACCTCCCTCCCTGCTTCTGATCCCATAATTTTCCTGGTCTTTTCAATGTAATGAAGTATCTCATCACATTTTTTTTTTTGTACGAAAGCTGGTCTTAGAATCTAAAGTCCTATTGGCAGCACAGGTAGGCTCTATCTTTCTTAGCATTCCAAGTAGTGTCCAGGAGCCTTATAAACAGCAGTTGCTAAATTAATGTTGGGATATGTAAATGGTGAGTGTACAAGAAGTCAAACTGTGATTTACATTTCCATGCATTCTTGAATAAGCTCTGCCAACCCAGTTCCATATACTGTGATTTTACAAAGAAGCTGAATGGAATGAAGCAAACCAAGATTTGACTACATTTTCCTTTTTTCATATCTCATGATCACACAGACTTTACTTTGAGGTAATTTCATTTTCACAAAAATCTATATTCTAATGTTATGCGGTCTTGTTCTGGATAACAAGAAATTATCCAAGGTTTCTCAGTTTTTTACAGGATACCGGAACTCCTACTTTTCAACCTGATAATGTCAAATAAGGTTGTGTTCCATGTCACTCATAAGCTTAGGTTTCAGAGCCAAGTAATCCTGTAATTCAAAGGAACATTATTTCATATAGAAGAAAAGAAAATACAAAAGTTCAATTTCCCCATATTGTACTGGAACACATATGTTAGACACTGCATTCCCAGAAGCCCAACCTTGCCTCCTCCCTTTAGAAGACTGACTGCTTTCTTTAACCACAAAGTGAATATTGTGCCCCAGACTTCCCCAGGGATGGGAATAGTTTCAGGACATGCTTTGGACAGAAAATTGGCCCTGGCAGCAGTAGGGGAACCCGGGCTGCAGCTCTGATTCAGGCTCTGTCTTTCTTGCCTCTGTCTTTCTTGCCTCTCAAAACTTCCTCATAGTGAAATGAGAAGGCACTTGTCATAGTGTCATGGACGTTAGCCAAAAACTCACACATTTACGTGCATATAAGAAAGCACCCCGTAGATCAAACCCTTGTCTGAGGTATCCCTGGCAATTATGTTTTCCCATACAGTCAATTCCCATTTCATTTTGCTAGTGTTTTCTTCAGCCGTGCAGAAGCTTTTCATTTTGATGAAGCCCCATTTGTTTATTCTTTCCTTTATGTCCCTTGCTTGAAGGGACATATTGGTGAAAATGTTACTGCATAAAATATCTGACATTTTTCTGCCTCAGCTTTCCTCTAGGACTTTACGGTGTTGCGAGTTATATTTAAGTCCTTTATCCATCTTGAGTTTATTTTTGGTTTGGTGTAAGTTGGTGGTTGAGTTTCATTGTTTTTTCTATGTACCTGTCCAGATCTCCCAACACCGTTTATTGAAGAGGATATTTTTTCCATTTTATGCTTCTGTCCCCATTCATTGAATATTAATTGACCATAGACACTTGGGTCTATTTCTGGGCTCTCTATTCTGTTCCACTGATCTATGTGTCCTTTCTTATGCCAGTACCAGGCTGTTTTGATTACCGTGGCCTTGTAACATAGTTTGATGTCAGGTATGGTGATCCCACTTTGTTGTTCTTTCTCAAAATTGCTGCAGTTATTTGGGATCCCTTATAGTTTCATATAAATTTTTGAAGGATTTGTTCTAAATCTGTGAAACATGTCATTGGTATTTTAATAGGTATTGCATTGAATCTCTACATTATTTTGGGTAGTGTGGACTTTTTAATGATGTTAATTCTTCCATCCATGAACACGGTATATGCTTCCATTTACTTGTGCCTTCCTAAATTTCTTTCTTCAGTGTTGCATAGTCTTCTGAATACAGGTATTTTACCTTCTTGGTTAGGTTTATAGTTTTTTCATATATTGTCAAATCTGAAAGTTTGCATATTGAGGATTTTTGTATCAATGTGCTTAAAGTAATATAGGAATGAAGTAATGTATTTAAGTAATATAATAAGAAGTTAAGTAATTTTGAGCTACCTTTACCTCGTGTAAATAATATTTTCATATTTGTCTCATAGAGAAATTTTGGAAGTTTTGTTTCAGCTCTAGAATAATCCATAGAATTCTTATGTTTCTAGAAGAAAGAGGATAATGTAAACAATGCTACTCATTCATTTCTCAGCAACAGCAAAATCAACACTTTGTCAGTCTTTGTCTCATTTATATTCACCCTCAGCCCTCGGGTAGGTATGAGGCAAAGAACTATAATAATATTTACCATATTATGTACTTTCAGGGGTTAAAACTGTCAATTCCAAAGATATCCACAATACCAGAAGGACACTGGCAATCAGAATTCCAAGATAGCCTACTGCATTCCTGATTCCTGGTATACATACACCTTCTCATAGTTAATTAATGAAACACAATTCAAAGTGCTTCTCTGAAGGATTTAGCAGATGTAACTGAGGTCCCAGATCTGATATTATTAAAATGGAGATATTATCCTCCATGGGACAGATCTAATGAGATAAGTACTTTAATGAAAAGCCTCCCCAGCTTTTCCTGGCAAAAGAAATCCAAAGGGTGAGAAGAAGGTTTCCCTTGTGGGCTTTGAAGATGGAAGGAGCTGCATAGCATAGCAAAGACCTAAGAGTGACTTGAGAACTACCCCTAGCTCACAGCTAGCAAGCAAATGGGTATCTCAGTCCTTAAATTTCAGACGAGTGAAGTTTTCCCCATATAAGTAGGGTAATGGAAGGAGCTCCTGAGCTCCATGTAAGAACATAGTAACCTGATACGTTGATTGCAGCACTGGGAGATTTCTGAACTACTGATCACAGCTACTGTGTGCACACAACTCTGACCAATGTAACTGTGAGATACTAAATGTCTGTGGTTTGAAGTTTTTAATTTTTGGTAATTTGTTATAAAGTAAACTAATGTATTCAATGAAAAGCTTTTATCTCGATTCTTTTTTTTCATTTTTGTAATTAGATCTTATAAGATTTCTCTTGACTATGTGTGCACATGCAATACTGTATTAATAACTCTTACTGTTTATCCGGGACATTACATCCCCACTATAGAACTGAAAGGTTGAACATTTTGCCCACCTTAACCCATTTCACCCACCTCCCACCCCTGCCGCTGGCAACCACTAATATTTTCTTTGTAGGTATGACTTCATTTGTGTGTCTGTGTGTGCATTAGGATTCCACATTTAGGTGATACTATACACTATTTGCCTTTCTCTCTGTGTGGAAATGATTCCATTGAAAGAACACCACTTCAGAAGTACTACTAAAGATAAATCAATAGCACTGGCTGGTGTGGCTCAGTAGATTGAGTGCAGGCCTTCGAACCAAAGAGTTGCTGGTTCAATTCTCAGTCAGGGCACATGCCTTGGTTGCAGGCCACATCTCCAGGAGGGGTGTGTGAGAGGCAACCACACATCGTTTCTCTCCCTCTCTTTCTCCCTCCCTCCCCATGTCTTTAAAAATATAACAAAATGAAATAAACCACAAAAACTAAATCAGTAATGTATTCATACCCTTCAGGAACACTGGCCAACAGGCTTTCCCAAATACAGTGTAAAGACTCTGTCCCAGACCTCACGGAAGGAAAGAATAGCAGCTGCACATGGCCCTGGACATTCTCTGGCTGTGGAAGGAGTGCCTGCACTAGGTGCAGCTTGGGCTCAGGCTCTCTGACCCTCATGTTTCAAAAGTTTTCATGAGGGCATGAGAAGGCAGCAGGGATGGTATCACTGGCCTTGGACACAAACTGCAGAATTCATCTTGGTGGTTTCTGCATGGACTCTTGGACCCTACAGGAACTCATTGCATAGAGAATCACTTTTGGGAACCTCCTGCTTCTGCAGCTTTTTCCCTGCACCAAATCTTGAGCTACAAGCTTCAAATAATCTCCAAACAAAAGTGCCCACTCCCACTACACATGCCTTAAAGTTCGGGAATTCCCATTCTCTTTCTCAGTGGCATAGGCATTGTTCAAGGTGATCATACTCAGATAGTCTTTGGAAGCCCATTCTTGCGAAGTCCCTGCCATCACTCAAAAGCACATAGTTGGTGGTGTGCAGTTTGGAGACAAGGTTATAGGTGTGACAATCGGGATTGACTTTGTTCAGTTCTAGGCCAAACACCAGCTTCATGAGCTTAGTGGCCCTTCTAAAGGGCTCGAGGAAGTGTTCCCTTTACCTTTGGTTCACTGTCTTCTGCATCTGTATATTCATAACAGTCTCCTTCATTCGACATTTCTGCATCAGGAATGGCATTGACATCTGCACCTTCCTGAATGGAAGATCTTTCAGTTCACGCTCTGTTCAGCAACTTCTGCTTTCAGAGCAACTTGCACTTTCTCATATTGGCTTTTGAAATCTTTCCCAGACATGTGCATGAAGTGCCTGTGGAAGTAATGATGGTGGAAGGGGATCTATGAGTCTCTGGGGAATGCTAACAATGGGGACATCTAAGGGAGCACCCCAAAAGCAGGCAATGAGGAGAAGAGGACTCTTCCTGGCTGCAGTGGCCAGAGAACATTTGAGATCCTGGGTCTTACTCTGGGCCTGGTGTGATTTCTCAAGTGGATGTTGCACCTGGAGGAGGGAGAGTATAATTGTGTGAACACCTTGAGCAAGGAGATTGCACCTGGGCTTTAAGCAAGACTGCCACAGCAGGTTTTCTTCACAGCACTGCTCGTGGACCCCACAAAGCCCTCCAATCTATTCAGTTTGTGCACACAACCTATGTACACCTTCCTGTATGTCAGTTGTAACTCACCAAAATGTGTTCTTTTAAAATAAACCAAATAAACCTATTCTTACTATACTGTCTAGCAATTTTGCATCTTGGTACTTACTCAAATGAGTTGAAAACATACATCCACAAAAATCACCTGCACAAGATAATACTAAATGTAAATTGCACCTGAAAAATTAAAAATAAATGAAACTTTAAAACCCTGCACACATATGCTTATAGTAGCTGTATTCATAATTGCCAAATATTAAAATCCACTAAGATGTCTTTCAGTAGCTTATGGATTCCCAAACTGTGGTAATTCCAGAGAAAAGATATGAGGGTTCAAGCTATACGAGGACATACAGGAAGCTTAAATATATATAACTACATGAAACAGGCCAATCTTAAAAGGCAACATTCTGTATGGTTCCTCCTATATGATATTCTGGAAAAGCCAGCCCTATAGGGAAAGTGAAAAGGCCAGCAGTTGCTGGGGCTTAGGAGGTAGGGAGGGAGGAATAGGTGGAGACCAGAGCATTTTTAAGGCAGTGAAACGACAGTGCATGAAACTATAATGTGGCTACAAGCCGTCATACATTTGTTAAACTCCCAAAATGTACAATACTGAGAAGGAAGTGTAATGTCACTATGGACTCTGTGCCAACACTGTGCCAATGTAGGTTCATAGACTGTACCAAATGTACCACTCTGTGGCTGGATGTTGATTGTGGAGGAGGCTGTGAGTGCTTCTGGTAAGAGGGTACATGGGTAGCCTCTGTGCTTTCTGTTGAGTCTGCTAAAAAGCTGGAACTGCTGTATGAAACAGCAGCGAGTATAAAAGGGAGGGGGAGGGCCCGCAGTCTCACCCCAGCTGTGGGGATGTAACTCTTGAATACAGGTTGGGGTGCTTTGTGTTTGATCCCTCTGAGGGTTCCAACTCAGTACCCTCAATCTGACTCGTGTGAGGGCCAAGGATTTCTCTCTCTGCTACAGTGGGGTCTCAGCCCTCTGATCACACTGCAACTCTTCCACTACCCCTGAGAAATGTCTGAGACCCTCTCTGCCTGACATTTATTCCTGGATCCCTCGTGCCAATGGAATGGAAGGATTTTGGTGATGTCTCCTTTGGTAAGAGTTTGGTGGTCTCTGAACTCTTCATGGTGCTCACCTTCCTCCTGGCACGCCTTGGAAATCCTACCTCTACTCACCAGCATCGATGAACCTCAAAACAAGGTCTTTACCTTCTTGACCTCTGAAAGGGAAGTCAGGTTTGGTCATATCCTGTCAAGGCTGTTTCGGGACTCTGAGGGCTGACCGACAAGTCGGGCATCTATGGGCTTCAGTGTTCTGTGTGGGTGCTCCCCTCATTGCTCATTCAGGGATTTCATTCCTCCACTCATTCTTCATTCAGGGAATTCATTCCTCACTTTCATGTGTTGGAGACTAGGACCCTTCCCTCTAGTGGCCTCAGGTTATCTTCCTAAAGTGGTGTCACAAGTCCCTGAGAGCCTTGAAGAATAAGTGAGGGGATGCACAGGCCGACAATTGCCTGGCAGATTACTCTTCCCAGTCCAGTAAGGGAATCTTTCTTAGCACTACCGTTTCTTGAGTCAAACCTTTCTGATAAAGACCACATCTCTATAACCTCTTAATGGGTTTTCCAGTTGCACAGTTTTCAGGGAATGGCTCCCTGTCTCAGGAATAACGTGAGATAGGTGTGCTGTAACTCCAGGCACAGACCCAGGACAGATGTCATGCAAATGAAAAAAGAATGCTTCGACATATTCCTTCCTTTTCCAGCTAGACTCAGCATCATGTCTCTTATGTTTGAGTAGATTTAAATGTCTATCCAGAACACACTGTCCAAAATGGTTTTATGAACCCCTGATGTTTTGAGGTGCACTCATTTTGCATATGTAATTGATCATACTGTCAGCAAACATTCTGCCCCTCCTTTATTCACGATGTGTCAATCATTCCCAAGATGCTTATTACTCTGGTATGCCTTTCAATCTACAGTCTTGGGCACAGACTCCTTTTTTTAATCACTTAAGTTCCATTTGTGAGAAGTGAGAAGAAAGGTGAATGAAGAGACTCAAAGGCGGCCTCAGCTTGAGAGGGGAGGAAAACTGTGGACTTCAGACTAATTCAGGCCAGGGTTCCAGTTCCTACTCTTTAACAGTCATATGCAATCAGGCGCATCAGCAAATGCTATGAACCTCGGTCTCCTCTTCAGTGCAATGGGTTTGAGAAGCTCCATCTCAGGGGCCAGTAGAAGGTGCGTAATGCACATAAAGTGCCCAGCCTGTTTTGACTTCAAGGGATGCCAGTTCCTACCGTGATGATTTTGACCCCTGGGGTTCAACCCACTACACTGAGATTGAGTTTTTAATCCAGGAGAGGTCAGAGAGTATCAGTGCTCTAGGCCAAAGCAAACCCTACCAGGCAAAGTGCTGCTTAGCAAGGAGAACTCAGCCATATTCTCCCCTCCCCCCTTAGAGTATGTCTTTCAATGCCCACTAATGTGAGGTAGACTACCTCAGTAGATGTTCCAGAAAACTCTCAAAATGTGTTTCAAGGATCAAAGTCTTGCCCCCTTCTCCGCCACCCTTCTTTCTAGGCCACTCCTAGTTTCAATTGTTTAACCACCAGGAACAATGTACCCTTGCCTGGAGTTGGCCACATCACACACGAGGAAACCTAATGCAAATGTCTTTTCAAAGGAACAGACTCAGTCTCGTCCATCTTAAAAGCAGAGTGCCAGTCCAGTGAATTCTGGACATTCCTTCCTAAAAGGAGCATCATGCTTATGTCTCGAGGATTCCCTGGAGACCACGTCACTAACATATGTGATCTGTACACTGTGTTCACCTGCACTAGGAGAAGAGCACAGGACCTGGCCCATCCCTGCCCCAGGTAATCTCTGTGCCGTTTACTTGCAATTTCAAAGTAACTGTTAAGTGCAGTTTCCCATTCCAGACTCTGTCTTCAACTGTGTGGCCTGCTGTCTACCTGAGGGTCTGTCTTCTGCTCACAATTTCCACAGCATCATCTCACCCACCATACAGCTAAATGAAATTTCCTCCCATTGAGGGACTCTTCTTTTCCCAAGATCCAATAGTGTCTTGCCTGAGGGCATTTGCACTTCACTGATCTTCTCTAGAAACCCCCTTCTCTGTTCCTACCCTGTGGTTTCATTTGTTTCGTGGCTCTTAATTGTATATTACCATTTACCCAATATGGCAGTTGGTTCTTGGCACTATAATGTTTAGAGGCTGTGGCTAGGTCTTCTCCTTCTACCTGTCCCAGCATTAGCATGGAGCCTTCTAAGAGGAGATGTGCAGTTACTCTTTGGGGATTAAATGAGCCTGTGGGCATGGAGGCTAATTGATTACAGTTTAATTCTACACCTTTTTACTTCATAAAATCATTTTTAATTGTTACTGTATTACTGTTGTGCCATTTTTGCCCCTTTGCCCTCCTTCTGTTCCTCTGGTACTTGCAGTCTGTTCCATGTTTCTATGCCTGAGGTTTTATTTTGTTCATTAGTTTATTTTGTTCATTAGATTCCTCTTATAAATAAGGTCTTGCGGTATTTGTCTTTCCCTGACTGGCTCATTTCACTACATTCTATGACGAGTACATGCTGTTATTTTTTAACTCTATAAAACACAGAATAAAAGGGATTGAGAATGCAATATTGACAACAGTAGTTTTTGTCTATTGGGCGATTCCACGTCTTACTGCTTTGTATCTTTACATTTTCAAGGAAAAGCATATGTTATCTAGCACCAGATCACTCGACAAGATGGAAGTTTTCCCAAGTAGTTTTAGAAAACAACAAACCTCTCACTCTTAAACCTGATAAACAACAAGTGTGACCAATATAATTAACTTAGATTGCAGTGAGAGACAAACCTTTATTTAGGAGTAAATCCACTAAAAACAGGACAAAGCAAAAATACAGATGAATCTTCAAATCGCACACACAGAATAGGAACACTGGTATTTTACCTTGCGTTCCCTCAGTCACACCCAGCTCTCCACTGCTTGGAACACTGACTGCTCTCTTCAACTAGGGAAGGAAGAACTGACCTCAAGTTCACCAGCTGTGGGAGCAGCTGCTAGATGTGGCCCAATCGATCACTGCCATGACATTGGTGCCAGCCCTTCATGGCATTGCGGCTTGGGCTTTTCCTCATCTCAGAAAGCCGCTTCACACCCATGTAAAAGGGCGCTGGGAAGGTGTGATTAACCTTGCCCCAAACTCCAGCACTCTCATTTTGCTGGTCTCGGCATGGGCTCTGGGACCCCACAGGAACTCGTAACGTGGAGGATCACTGTCGGGCACCCGACGGCATCCCAGGTACTTGAGCTTCACAGAATCTTGAGTGATGACCTTCTTCGGCTCCCTAAATGGAAAATGCCTCTTTCCAGCATACAGTGTCATGTTGTTCAGGAATTCACAGATCTTCCGCTCGGTGGTGCAATTGCTGTTCTTGAAGATTATGCCCAGGATATTCATCAGGAGACCATACTTGGGGAACCCCCTGCTGCTGCCACCACTCACCCTCTCTTTGCCAGGGAGATCCATTTTGCTGACCGGGGTAGAGGAATGCTGCATAGCATCAACTTCCTTTAAGCCAGCACCAAATGCCACCTCCTTACTGGAAGATGCTCTTCTGAGGATGCTGTGGAAGAGATTTTTGTACTTTTTACTGACAATTTTCAGAATATCTGCTTTCCTAATAGGCTGTTTCATTTTGTACATCTGCATCAGGAACCGCAACACCATACAGGTCATCTCAGTCCAACGGTCTCTCTGAGACTGCGTCATGGAAGGTGGGGCCTTGGAGGAACGTGGCTTGTTCTCCATGGTGTGGTTGGCTCCTTCAGATAATCCTACATTTGAAACACCTGCAGACTTAGTGATGGTGGACAGGGCTCTCTGAAGCCACGTGACAGGGCTACGTGACCTAGCACCAGGCTTGCTCTGAGTGGCAGCTTCTGGAGGAGGGGATGAGGAGGCCAGTGCTTCCTCCTTGGCATTCCCCAGACGTCTGGTTGCACTTTGGGCCTGGTGGTGTTCTGCAGGGATGCGGAGCTTCCTTTTACGACCCCGAGGCATGATGACTCTCAAGGACTGTAGTCAAGAGAACGGGTGGGACAGCAGGCAACCTGGGCATGAGAGGAGAGAAGATGAGAGGGTTCAGCAACTTCATCAGGGATATATTACCTTGACCTTTACGAAGGACACTTCTGTATCTTTCCTGGAGGGAAGTGCTCTAGGCACCTACACAGCTCCTGCTCTGGCCAACCTGTCCTCTGAGAACCCTGTGGATACCATTAAAGTGAACCTCAGCCTCCAGTCAAGCAGCCCTGCCCACTGCTTAGTAGGCCTGGCAGCAGAAGCAGGCAAGTCTAGTCTCTGTGGAGCCCCAACTTCTTTGGAGTGTGGGGGCCTTCTCCATTCCCATTTGAGACCACCATAGCCACTTTTAGCAGGGCCTGTGCCCCTCCTCTGGACTGCTCTACATTTATACCTAAAAACCAGATCCTCATCTTCTTGGCACCATAAGAGGATCCAAATGAGCACCCCAACCCACCATCTTTGCTAGGGGACATCCACTGCTGACAGCTCCATGGGACTCATTGTGCTGAGCACGGTGGCACCCTAAGTCCTCATTCAGGGTTCTCACCTTCACTCTACGTAAGGTCTTGGGCATCTGCCTCTGCTAATCTGATGTGCCTATGTTTTGAAAGGCTCTTACAAACACAATACCACCAAAATGAGAGGGTCATATACAGACACCCCAGCCCACAGTTCCAGTGCTAGGATGAGAAGTCCCCATAAGTTCTGGCTGTAAACCAGTGGGGGTTCAGTCAGCAGAAGAAACTGTGGGGAATCTCAGACGCCTCCTCTTGGAACGTCCTCACACATGGACTCACTCAGACCACTCCCTCTGGGCTCCAGCACCAAGGCAGCGCCTGGAAGGGAACCAATGGCATTGGGGGAGCAACTGAAGTGTCTGGCATCAGAGTGACAGCTGGGTGACAGCTTCATCCTGGGCAGAACTGCAGAGAGCAGCCACTGTTCTATTTCTTAGCCCTCCCACACAGAGTCACAGCACCATGGAACCATATCTGAGATGGGACTCCATCAACCTGGCTGACATGGTTAGTCTTGCTCTATTGGTTATCTAAGGCTCTGTCCCATCCAAGTTTATGGCCCACCCTAGCTGGTAACAGTGCTTTTCCATACGACTGCCTGGTATAGGCTCTTGCTACAGATCCTCCTAAATCTGCTCAAACAAGCCAACAGCGGAGCCAAGCCCCTCTCCCTGTCTCTGAGTAGGCCCAGGCCGGGCACTAGCACAAGCCATTTGCAGATCACTTCATAGCTTATGCCAAGTAACCCCACACAGAACACTCTTGGTGGCTGACCTGGGCCCACACCAAACAGGAAACCTCAGAGCCTGCGGATCCAGTGGACAGCTACAGACCACGTGAGACCACCACTAACCAGTCCCTTGGTGGGAGATGGGTTATCGACCCATGGTCAGTACCAGCCCTACCAGTTGTACGGCCTGGGTAGGTAACTGCCATTAGCCTGCTGAAGCAATCAGGACCCAACAACAAGAGGAGGGCATACCTGACCCACACGGAGGCCATGGCTGGGAGGACTCAGCTTGCGGGACAAGGGTGCTCTGCCACTAGATGGTACAGGAAACCTACTATATTGGGCAACACTACCAAGGCACAGAAGAGGTAAAGCAACTCTGCCTATTATTAGAAACGGAATAAGGATGTCAAAAGGAGGACCAAAGAAATATGGTCCAAATGAAAAAAGAGAACAAAATCACACAAAACTTAAAGCTAAGCAGAATAAAGAAAAGCAATCTTAAGTACTCAGGCCCTCTTCTTGAAAGCGGGTCAGACCTACCAAATCAGTGTACACCCAGAGAGCACAGACTGCCCTCCCACTCACACATGTGAGGCCGAATTCAGC
>NW_028079215.1:199139-265686 GCF_014824575.4 Sturnira hondurensis | reverse complement strand
AAAAACCCCAGGGGGATCACGTAGAAACCAGGACTTTCCATGTCCTTGGAGAACCCAGAAGCGCTACCACTGAGAGTCCACGCTTTCCACGGGGGTGGTCTCAGGTAGGGAAGGGCCTTGCCTAATCGGATCGAAGCCCAGCACTGCAAAGACAGGAGTCTTGCAACGTGGCGAGGCAAGGACACTCAGTGCTAAAGGAGAAGATCACCCCCACAAGCCCACAGCCTCCTTGTGGCCCTGCCCTGGTGTCTGACCTGCCAGGCCCAGGGCCCATATCAGAAGCTGTCCACCGAACTGCCTTGCCCCCTGGAACTCAGGAAAGAGCAGTTGGTGTGCAGCCGGGACCACCCATGTCACTAGAGGGGCAAGCCCAGGCTCTGAAGACACAATAGCACGGACCCTGAGTGAGGACCTGGGGCCCAGCCACTCCTAAGCGGTGGGGTCCCCCAGTTCCCGATCCCCCCACCCCCCGCCGCCGGGCTCGCAGTTCTCAGGCACCCCAGGCAGCCCCGCCACTTAGGACCCACCCACTTCCGCCTGTGGCCCAGGGCCTTTCCTGCTGCGCCCGGCCCGCTGCTTGCCAGCTCAGGGCGGGTTCCCAGGACACGCCTGGAGTCAGTGTGAGGACCTACCGTGCGACCTGCTGAAACCACAGCTCTCCCAGAGCGAAGGTGAGCCCACCCCCCATCCCTGCCCTGGCTTCGGGCTCTGGGACGCCTGATCCGTCGGGCTGAATTCGGCCTCGAATGTGTTAGTGAGAAGGCGGTCCCTGGACTATGAGTGTAGTGTGATTCGGGGGACAGACGACTGGTTGATCCAAACTGCTTTGAAGATGAGGCCTGAGTGCTTAAGAGCCGAGCTCAGTGCACAAAATGGGGGCCGCACAGAGCAGCATCCAGGCCATGCGGTGTAGGAGGCGGCAGGCAGAGTAAGCAGATAATAAAGGAAAGTATCCCTTCTAGTGGTAACTGAGGGAGGTGGGGGCTGCACCGGCCACCTCATAAACTCAAGAAAGGAGGCCCAAGCTGAGCTGTCAGTTTGAACTGGGCCCTCATGTCGTCGGCGGTGTACATAGGGAGGTGAGGGTTCAGTTTACAGGAGGACATTCAGATCAGAAAAACGGAACCAGTGCTGAGGGATTCAGGGTTGTGACATTGAGGTAGATAGGCGACCAGCTTAGAAAGTAGGAGGCCAACTAAAGTCTCACTTGTCTTTTGAGCCCTGGGAGATTGGGCATGTCATTATGACGAGCTACACTCATTTCTTCCCTGCCCATCTCAAGGAGGGGACCAATGAGGTCAAAGGGGACAACCTCCCTTCATTCGTGGCAAAATTTCATGTTATGCCAGGATTTTCAGAGAGACCATTGAGGAGTGTGAAGACGTGCCATATCATACCAGTGAGGCCACAGAGAATCCTCCTTATGTTCAGTGCTGGCAGACCTCAAGGATAGATGTCTGTCTGGGGTGACTATCAGTCTTCTCTCCAGGGAAGCAGGGACATGAGGGGAGTGCTCCTAGGTTAGTATAAAAATAAATGAATCCAGCAGGAGTCAAATTTAGGCTTTTCAATGGGATTCTGTGTGGAACCACCTACCATAGGACCTCAGCCTTTGTACAACAATCTCCACTCTTGGTAGGGCAGGTTTTGTGTGCTATGATCACCTTTATATCCTCTTGTTGGTTCTCAGGGAGGTTCAGTCTTACTGTGAGCAATTCTCTTCCGGGAGTTCAATTGAGGAATATGAGAGAAGGCTCAAGGAACCAACCAACCCTGCATAAAGGGGATATAAAAGCATCCATCCCAAACCTTAGCTATTAGCTTATGAAATCTCAGAGATGGGCTATCCGAATGAGCTCCTGCATATCTTTATATCATGTCTAAGGGAGGGGAGCTCCTTAGTCTGTACTTGAAATCACCAGTTAAAGAGAAGGGAGAGGTACCAATACTCACAAGAATCCAAACTGAGGAACTTGACTAAGACCTGCAGATCTACATGAAGTCAGAAGACAAAAGAGCCCACTAAATTCTCAGCACTGTGTGTCCCATGATAGGCACGATGACTGAGGCTTCCCTCTAGTTCTTTCTCCTGGGTCCCAGGGAGTTTTGAGTTATGAGTGTCAGAGTATCAGGGGGAAAGGTACCCAAACTTTGCCCAGAGTTGATGTGATAATACTGTTGATGAACTGAGAAGACCCCGCATGCCAGACAAAATCGGATACACTGATAACACCTGCTGTCACTTGAGTAAAATCAAAGCACTCTAGTATGATGTAACATGAGCCTCTCTCTAAAGGTTCACGGGTCCCACTGTGTTATTCTTAGTGCACAGACTGACATGAAGAGCCAGAAATCCTGTGGATTTCTAGAGTAGCACCCTCAAGGAAGCCTGCAGAAGCAGTCTTCAATAAAGCCAAGGTGGAATCTACCTGTTGAAGGTGCTCACATCCTCTCTTTCTCCATCCACCAGGTGCCCAAATCACCTCTTTGCTGGCTCACACTCCTGTCTGCTGACCTGAACCACAGTCATCATGCCTCGTGGTCACAAGAGTAAGCTCCGTGCTCGTGAGAAACGCTGCCAAAACAGAATCGAGACCCAAGGTCTTAACAGTGCTGAGGCTGCTACAGGAGAGGAAGAGGCCGCTTGCTCCTCCTCCTCTGTTCTGGGGGATGCTCTCTCAAGCTTCACTGATGCTGGCCCTCCTCAGGCATGTCCAAGTGACCCAGGTACCACCAGTGCCGCTGTGGGTGAGTCATGCGAAAGACCTACTGGAAAAGCTAAAGGCCATGATCCTAAAAGTAAATGTTCCTCCTGGGCCTCCACCTCCACTGGGAGCTCTGTTCAAGTTGTTCGAATTGAGAAGGCGAGTAAGTTGGTAGAGTACCTGCTATATCAGTATATAATGAAGGAGCCTATTAAAAAGGCAGACATGCTGAAGATAGTCCAAAAACCAAGCAGAAAGAACTTCCCTGAGATCCTCAGGAAGGCCTCTGAGCAGATGAATCTGCTCTATGGCCTACAGTTAAAAGAAGTCGAGGCCAGTGGAAACTCCTACACCCTTGTCGACAGTCAAGGTGACACCAGTGAAGGGAGTCTGAGCAGAGGCTGGAGATTTCCTATCAGAGGGATTCTGATGCCTCTCCTAGGTGTCATCTTCTTGAATGGCAACCGTGCCTCTGAGAATTTAATCTGGGAATCCCTGAAAATTATGGGCATTTATGATGGAAAAAGTCACTTCATTTTTGGGGAGCCAAGGAAACTTATCACCCATGATTTGGTGCAGGAAGAATACCTGGTGTACCAGCAGGTGGTCAACAGTGATCCTCCACGCTATGAGTTCCTTTGGGGTCCAAGAGCTCTGGCTGAGACCAGCAAGATGAAAATCCTGGAATTTTTGACCAAGCTCAATGATAATGACCCCACTGCCTTCCCCGCCCATTATGAAGAAGCTTTGAAAGATGAGGAGGAGAGAGCTCAAGCCAGAGCCCAAGCTGAAACCAGGGCTAGATGTCCTTCCAAAGCCAGTGGTTGCCCTACAGCCAAATCCAGCCAGTACCCATACCCTGAGTGACACTGAGATGGAGTCTTCATTTCTTGGTTGGAAAAGCCTGTTAATCAGTTTCCTAATATGCAGAATATTCTGTTAGCTTACCTTTGTGGGGTTGTTGCATTTTGAAAAGGTGTGCTTTAGGAAAGAATGTTGCCTTAGATTCAGAATATAAGTTTATAAAGGATCACACATTTATTACCATATGTCAGGTTAGGAGTAAGAGTTTTATTTTTGAAATATAAATTAGCAAACTGTCAAACACTTTTGTGATCCAGAATAAGATAACATGGTTTTCTAGTAATATCTTTAGTTACATGAAAGAAGTTTAAATTAAAATATTTAGGAGCAGTGGATACATAGATATATAGGTGAATAGATACATACATAAATGAAGAAAAAATAGCCACTTCTTATAGAAGTTTTTTTTCAGTTATAGTTGGCATAATGTATTATGTTAGTTTCAGGTGTATAGCATAATGATTAGAAGCTTAGAAAAAATACAAAATGTTCTCCCCCATAAGATTAGTACATCTTAACCATATATAGTTACTACAGTGTTATTTACTATATTAGTTATGCTGTACCCAGCTGGTCTGTTACAGCCAAGGCAGGGATGTAAACTACATGTCCCATCTGTACATGAGTGGATAAAGAAGATGTGGTACATGTATACAAGTGGTCACTCCTTGTTTTCCTTACTATATTTAGTCTTTTGTTGTGTAGATTATAAAGCTATGTACCTGATTTGCTTATGTTTTCAAAAATGTTAGATAATATAAATGATAGTGAATCAGACCTCTTGCTTCATGGCTTTTCTTGACACATGCATTAATGGAGCATCCGCTCTTTGGAGGTCTTTCTGCCGGCACTGGGAATGTTCAGGGAAAAGAGACTCTTCCTCTGCCCATGCAGTTTGATTGTAGGAGAAGCGGCCATGGCTAAAGAGGGTGAGATTCTCTCTACTTCATAAGGAACACGAGCAAAGTAAAGGAGGACTGGAGATAGCATATTACCTAGCCTTCATTGCTAAGCAGAATTTAGTCCCATTGGGAGGACAAGGGGTGGCCCGGGGCCATATCCAGTCCCTTGTGTCATCCTGAGTGAGGCCTCAGGTGGAGTCTTCACGTTGTGGTTGGAAATGCCTATTGTCCAGTATGCCTAATGTGCACGGATACCTCGCTGACTCCTACTTTGAGGTAATGTTCAAGTGGTGTTCCGCCAACAGAAAGTCTATTTAGGTTCAGAACATAAGCATATGACAGGGATCTCAAACTCATTGTCTATATCAGGTTTAGAAGTGAGAGTTTTGTGTTCTAAAATACACACTGAGAATCCTCAAATCACTTTTGTGATCCTGAAGAAGACAGCATGTCATTCCATTCGGGATATGTTTAATAATGTTAAAAACCCCAAATAAAAAATTGATCCAATCAGAATGTAGAGAGGTGGGAAAATATAAAAGTTGGCCAATTATGGGTTTTCCTTACTCCATTCAGTCTGTCTTTTCTTAAATTTAAAAGATATTCACCTGTATATCCTTACATTATTCAGAAATTTATGAGTTAAAGGGGAATGTAAATTGATGCAGCCACTATGGGAGACGGTACAGAGATGCCTCAAAAAGTTAAAAATAAAACTACCAATAAGCATTATGCTAAGTGAAATAAGCCAGGCGGTAAAAGACAAATACCATATGATCTCACCTTTAACAGGAACCTAAACAATAAAACAAACAAACAAGCAAAATATAACCAAAGACACTGAAATTGAGAACAGGCTGACAGTGACCAGAGGGGAGAGGGGAGGGAATTTCAGGGAAAAGGGAGAAGGGTTTACAAGAACAAGTATAAAAGACACATGGGCAAAAACTAGGGGGGGTGGAAATGGGAGGGATGTAGGGAGGGATGGGTGGGTGGTCTGGGATGGGAGTAAAATCTGTACTTGAACAACAATTAAAAATTTTAACACATACTGTATCGTTTTATTTATTTTCAATTCTAGAACAGGCAAAAATAATCTATTGTGGGGAAAAAATCAGAATAGTGATTCCATATAAGGACTGCAGTTGGTTATTGCCTGCAAAGGGGCAGAAGGGAACTTTCTAGACATGCCAGTGCTCTGTGTCTTGATAAGGCTTGGGCTTCACGTGTACATACATTTGTTAAAACTCAGCCAATATACACTCTGTGTATTTTACCATTTATAAATTTAGCCTAAAAGGAAAAAAACATTTAAAATACTGAACTTTAGTAATATACATATTATGAAGTATTTAGGAGCAAGTGTACTGATCTCTGCAATCTGAAGTATGTCAAAAAATAAGATGGGATACTTCCAGCCAAAAAATACAGCAAGTAAAGAACAAAACAAAAAAAACTACAATATTCTGCAGCAATTTTACTATTGGGTACTTAGGTAGATGAAATTCCTAATGTGAAGGAGTATAGGCACCCCCATGTTCATTACAACAGATTCACAGTAGCCAAGACATGAAAAAAACCTGAATAACCATTAATGAATGAATACATAAGGGAAATGTGGTACTTGCACACACACCCACCTACACTCAGAAAAGATAATATCAATCAACCATAAAAAAGAAAGAATTC
The DNA here is from genome assembly GCF_014824575.4 of Sturnira hondurensis. Classification (NCBI taxonomy): domain Eukaryota; kingdom Metazoa; phylum Chordata; class Mammalia; order Chiroptera; family Phyllostomidae; genus Sturnira; species Sturnira hondurensis. Next base: position 259,526 of record NW_028079215.1, on the reverse strand, counting down.
CCAGTATTGGTGACAGCACGTGCTTGGTGAAAGAAGGGGTAATATTCAAATGGTGCTCTTTCATTAAAACTTCAAAAGACAGAGACAAATACTGTGTAGTATCACTTATATGTGGTATCTTTAAAACACACACTGATAAATTAACTCACAGATCAAAAAGATTGGTGCTTGCCAAGGGAGGGTGGAAGGTGGGCAAAATTGGTGAAAGTGGCCAGAGGTACAAAGTTTCCATATACAATAAGTAGCCCCTGGGGATGCAGTGTACAGGATGAAATGGCCTTAGGATAGGAACGTTTTGAGACTTGAAAGGAGTTTACACTAAAATAGGTGGGAGCAGTAGATAAATATATAGACAGATAAAGTAAAAACTGGCAACTTTTAAAACATTTTTCAATTGCAGTTGACATTCAATATTATTTTAGATTCAGTGTCCAACCTAGTGTCAACATAGACACATAACTTACAAAGTCTTCACCTCTATAAGTCAAGTACCCATCTGAACCATATGCAGTTATTACAGTGTTATTGACTATTTTACCTATGCTGTGGCCAGCATTATGTTACTACTGAGTCATGCAAGCAAAATACACATTCACCCATAGACAAATGGTGAAAGAAGTGTGGTACATATATAAAATTGATCAGTTGTTTTTGTTTACCATCTTTAGTCTTTAGTTGTGTAAATTGAAAAGATTACCTGGATTTGCTCATCTCTTTCATGAACATTTGAGAACATAAATCATAGTGAATAAGACCTTTTGGTTTGTGGCTTTATTTTACATGGTCATTAATGGAACATGAGCTCTTTGGAACTCTTCCTGCTTGCACTGAAGATGTTTAGGCAAAGAAGACCCTGCCCCTGCCCATGAAATTATAGACTTTAGGAGAAGCTATCATTATGAAAGAGGATGAGATACTCTGCTTCATATGGAACAAGTGAAAAAGAATGAAGAGGGGGAGAGAGATAGTATATTACTTACTTTGTATTGCTAAACACAATTTTATCCCAATGGGATGTTTTCTATTTTCTTTTTTTAAAGGTATTTTTAATCTTTTTTAAAGATTTTTAATTTATCTTTAGAGGGGAAGGGAAGGAGAGAAATATCAATGTATGGTTGCCTTTTGTGTGTCCCCTGTTGGGAACTGGCCTGCAACCCAGGCATGTGCCCTGACTGGGAATCGAACCGTGATTGTGTGGTTCACAGGCCCGCGCTCAATCCACTGAGCTACACCAGCCAGGGCTATTTTGTACAGCAGTGCTTATATTCTGACATCCCTTAGATGTTAAAAAATCCAGCTTAATGTATGATAACATCCAAGGTCAGAGATAATCATAGTAATCACTACTATTTTCTAATGTTTCAATCCAAGACAGGCACAGTGGTAGGTGCTTTCCATACATTACATGTAATCTAGTAGTCCCACAAGGGCTCATCAGACTCAATGTACAGTGGAGAGAGTCTGAGGATCACAGAGGCAGAGCTTGGTAATGTTCCAAAATTCCTGGGGCTTGTAAATAGCAAGGCTGGAACTAGACTTCCGGTCTAAATTACAATAAGCCCACACCGTTCTCCTCCCACCTGAGACACAGCCTGTACTTCTTATTTACATTTTCTTCTCAGTACTCCAAAATATGTCAGAAGTGGTTAAAGTAATGGCCCAGTTCCAAAACTACTGGGTTGGAATATATAGCCAGAACAATAAGAATACCTTTATAATTGACAGTTATAAATATATAAATGAAAGACAGTGTTCTGTGATAGCATAATCATCTACATTCTCAACATTAGATAACCTCAAAAGATGAGGGGCTCTCAAAATTATCCTGGACAGCCTTGTCCCTGTAAAAGTAAATCTGTCAGAACAGAAGTTACTTGAGAATCCCCATCTGGCTGATAAAGAGATGAACAGATCAATATATTTTCCCCAGCAGCTCACCTGTCCAGGGACTCCTACCTATTTCTACAGTTTTCTCCTGGACAGGGAGCCATTCCCTGCAAGTGTTCAGAGTGGTTACTACTTAAGAGTTTGCAGAGATGTGGAATTTTCCAGCAAAAGTTTAATCCAAGAGATAGGAACCATGTAGGGGAGCAGCAACACCCCAGAATATAGAGCGTCACAGGGACACCAGTACCTTCTGCCTCAAACATGGAGAGTCAGAAAAACAGCTGCCAGGATGAGCATGCCCTCCCTTCTTATTCTGGCTTCTCAGGGGCATAAGAACCTTGTCAGAGGGCAGAGTTCTCAGGTCAGTAACGGAAGGAGTATCAGGTTCTCATAGAAATGACAGCCATAAACCTTAATAAAGCTGATGAAGCACCCAGTCAGAACAATAAGATCCCATACAGTTCCATCCTGGTTGTCATCTCAGTGAGGTTCAGAAGAGTCTTGGTTGCTTGTAGCTAACACTGACTTTCAATTCAGGTCCCTGGAAGGTGAGTATTTTGTCTGTGGGATATAAGCTCAGATCAGCAGAGAGTGCAGACCCAGGAAGGGTGCAGAGTCAAAGTAAAGACCTTGCATGATGACAAATTAACATCACATTTGACAGGGTTATGAGGAATCCCTCCTCTGCTGTTATCCTTGGAATGCATGGGCAAAAGCAGGCAGGCTCAAGTCCCCCTTGGATTCTGCCTGGAATCTGTCAAAGAGGTAAGAGCATTGGTTTACAGGCTGGGTTTTCAGCAGAGAGTGGGATCTCAGGCATGCCAGTGTCATGAAAAAAATCCTGTATGAGGAAGGAACAAGGCAAGCAACTGCTACATAACAGGTATGTCTTTAGAATGTTCTGCTCTGGAGCTGCACATCGAAAGTCAAAGGTGAGGATTTCAGATCAGGGTTACTCCTCCTTTCCTGAAAGAGGATGGTCTCAAAGGCTTAATATCATTGGACAAATAGGGGGACTCCGTTCATCAGAGGAAAGATACTGGGTTTCCAGTAAGATTCAATATGACACTGAGTAATAGTGAGTGAATCCCTCCCAGAAGAAGAAGGCTACCATACAGCCCTATCTTTGTTGTCAGACCAGAGACCATGTGACCTAGACATGAGTCATACTCATTTTCTCCCAGAGGTGTCATAGACATGAAGAACTTCGTCAAAGTGAGCAGCCACAGGTCACCACAAGGGATTTTTCCAGATTGTGCCAGGAAAGAAGGTAAAGATCCTGATGCCTGAAAAGACAACCCACCTCTTTAGAGTGAGAGCAGCAGCGATTCCTTCTATTTGCATTAGCCTTGAGAGACCATAGGCTGCTGTGACCAGATGAGGCAAACTTCACTTTTTCCTAGGGAGTCTTAGTGAATTTGGGGCTTTAGTAGGAAGGGAGAAACCTCAAGTCAAGACAGGGAATATCTCCAGGTTGTGTTAGGAGTCAGAACAAGGACAGGAAAGAGTGTGGGATATATGCCCCATACCATCTGTGACCACACAGTATTTTCCCCTGTCAGCTCTGGGAAGTCCCAGGCAGAGATGTCAGCTGGGGGGGTGAGGACAATCAAGTTCCACTAAGGAATAACAGGAAAGTGAGTGTTTTGGTCTCTGTGTTATGGTCACATGTCAACAGGGAAGAATATTAGGTATGACAAAGGGGTCGAATTTAGGACTCGAGTTGGGTGCCTGTGTGAGACCATCCCTCAGAGGGCCTGAACCTGCCTGCCATATCTTTCATTCTTGTGAAGCCATGGGCAGGTGTAGCCAAATAAGGTCAAACTTACTTTTTCTTGTTGGGTCACAGGGAAGGGTAGGCCTTACTCTGAGGAAATAGGTCTCAGGTCAAGAAGGAGGAGAACTCCAGTCCCTGCCAGGACTCAAATTTCGGAGCGTGAGCGAGAACAGAGAGGGACCACAGTATCAGACCTTGTTTTCAACCCTGACAGTCACAAGCAGGGCTCCCAGTTCCTGAGGTTCACTCAATCTACCTTCCTCCAGTGGGTTCTTGCAGGGCAGGATGACCAAAAGCAAGAGCCTTGTGCCCTCAGAGAAACCTGTAGAGGTGGCCTCTTAAAGGCCAAGGTAATATCTCCCTGCTAAAGGTGCTCACATCTTCTCATCTTCTTACCTCCAGTTTCCCATATCACCTACTCTGCTATGCACACTCTTGTCTGCTGCCCATGACCACAGTTCTGCCTTGGAGTCAGAATAGTAAGCTATTAGAACTACTGTCAGCATGCAGGACCTTCCTGATGACCTGTTTCCAATACATAATGTGAGGAAAAAAATGTGTTTTAAGCCTCTAATATTTTGGGGGAGGAGATTCTTGTTATAACAGTGTCAGCTACACTAACCTGTCAGATACAACAGATGTAAAATAAGTAATTACAATGATACGTTTATAAACAAAAGGCGGCACAGATTGACCTTGAGGTTATTGACAGAAGGAATGATAATTGTTTGGTGGTTAAAGATTACTTTCCTGCAGAAATAATATGATTTAACACAGCCAGGTGGCAGTGTTGCTTCTTGGAAGATAGTCATCAGAATTTTATAGTTTGGAGCTGAAATAAGGGTTTGACCTTTGGCATTTATTTTAGTATTCTTTTGAATTCAATAGACCTATGCTTTATTTCTCCCTAGTCATGACACTGGAACAGCAACATGAGTCTTCCATATATTTTTTAATGTATCTTCATTTTTTAAAACACACCTCTGATTCCCTGGATGAAACATATTTGCCTGAAAGAAAGACTGTATGAGGAAGAATTAAAATACAGTTCCTGACTGTCATTCCTATGTAAAGACTCCTTTATCAGGGATGCAATTGTAGTGCCATTGCAACAGATTATATGAAAGCTGATTTGAAACGTACAGCAAAAGAATATTTTAAAGCAGTTGAGTCCAATCTATGTGACTGGAGGGTAATTAGTGAAATCTAGATTAATCAGAAACTTGCTAGGCAGCAGAGTGATTTGACTAACAGTCTGGGAAGATACAAAATAACTGAGTAATGAAGTGGATCTGACCATAATGTGCAAGATTACTTCAGAAATTGTACAGAAATTCATTATTTAGACAGATGCTATATCTTATGGACAAGAGATCTTTAAAACTAAAACTACTGTATCTTCCTCATCTGATAGTGCTTCAAGCTCCCATGGACCAAGGATTGAAGGGCAGCATTAGAGAGGGGAATATTTTACTCTTTTAAGGCCCAATCTGATATCTGTCATCAAAGGTAGTGATATCTGTCATCAAAGGTAGTGAATGTGTCCTGTGTTAATCTAGAGCTTTATCACAGATCACCTTATCTGACTCTCATAAAAAATAAACCCTGTGTCTAGCAGGAAGAACAGTTATCATTTCCATTTTTTCATTAGTGATGAATTCGAACCTGCTAACTGTAAAATGTTAGATTTGAATGTAGTTACTAACAGCACATAAAGACAAGTTTTCTTTCATTACCAATACCTCTGCTAGTTGCCAAGTATCCACACCCAGGCTGAAGCTGAAAACCCTCTCTTTAATTTTACTTAAGCAGAGTGCAAAACTCCATGCACACATTATTGAACTAATCATCAGCTTCACAGATAATATAAGCACATTTTGTTCCAGGTAAAGTTCTCAGAGATAAATAAGTGCAAACATCATCCACTACTTGTTAAAAATGAGAAGTGTCACTTCTCAGGACACTTCCTTAACAGGACGAGTTAGCCTTAGGCAGGAGGGAAATGGGTGTCTGCCTATGTGGCAAGATTTAGGAAGCATCTGAATGGCCCTTTGCTCTACCTTGATACAAATCCAAATGGATCTCTGCCCCTACTATTGCCACTCTCCCAGGTGAGAGAGAATACCAGGGCCAGAGGTAAGTGGTACTGTCCTCTAAGCACACCATGGGAATGTTAGACTAGATGGGTGGGTGGGACATTTGGCAAAAAGAAAGGCAAAGAGACAAAAAGCTAATTTCTAGGCTTTGAGACTTGAAACATAAGCAGAGTCTAGGTCAAATTTCCTGTGAGGAATTAACAAGCAGAACCAAATCAATAACAATAATGATAATTAAATTAATTGCTTAGGAATTCTGGTGATATAAGGGTTAGAAATAAGACAAAAATGTCCTGACCTCAAGGAATTTACAGTTTACCTTGAAAGATAATATGAAAGCATACCCAACTGTCCAAAGTGGTACGATAGTGTGAGATCACTGAATCCAGTAATACAAGAGAATGTTTTTTGCCTTTTCTCATAAATGTTTATTTTGTGATTTGGGAGCACATGGGAATTTTTCTAGGGTTAGAATTTAATATTTCAGAAGAGAATAGACAGATAGAAGTTGAAAGGTGTTATTTTTTTCCCTTAAAGCCAAAACAAAGATATAAAGATAATCTGACTCCCCTATCATTTCTCCAGTTCTAACTTTAAACCCCATAATTAAATCAGCTAGAACTGATTGAATACCAGTCATGGGTGGGAAAATGCTCTACATTTGTGTAGCTCTTAAGAAATTAAAAAAACACATTTTATATTTTCCATGCATTCTTGTAATTTCTTTGCAATGGTAATTGGGGCAGAGATTACTCTGCAGTTTATGGTTGAGACCCCTGAATACACTGTCAGAGTCAAACATTGACTTGACCACACTGATGCTCAGTGGGTAGTTCTGCCATCAAAGGCCTTTGCCCCAGTAGGAGTGGAGACATAAATCATACATGCAAGAAAAACATAAAGCTATAGGAAGACAGTAAAATTAAAAACCAATGGACTGTGAATCAGAAGATTTTGATTTGTGAGCTGATGTGGCTGTTTACAACAAATGAACCTAGAGAAGTTACTCAACTTCTTAGAATCCTATTTTTTCATCCATAAAACTAGGCAATGGCTCACTTGAAGTGGTTTATCAGAGGTTAAAATTAAATGTTATATTAGGTAGGCTTTAGAAACAACAAAGTTCTACATGAATGTGTGGCATTAAAAGGGGGGAAAAGAATGAAGAAGTATGAAGAGAAATGCTAAATGAATAGTAAAATAACAATAGTAAACACACATTGATTACTTACTTTTTGTAAAAGCTGTGATAAGTGATATGTATATGTCACTTCACATACATATATATTTTAGAAATTTTATATACTTTTATATGTAAATATGTGAATGTATATTTTATATATAAAGTCTACATAGAGAGAATTTTTATATATAAAATATATTACTATGTAATACATAAAGAAATAAAATTTTAGTCAACCTTCACAGGAACTTTTGAAATAGGCAGTATTGTTCCATTTTATAAATGGGGAAAACTGAGGTTTAAAGAACTTCAATTAGTTGTCCAAGTTTACCTACTAGTAAGTTGCAGGGCCTGTATTCAAACTAAAACATTTTTACTTGCAACTATCTATGCTTTCTCATGCACCTTTACCTCTCTTCAAAAATTACTATAATTATCATAGTATTTGGAGGTAACTAGAAGCAGCTGTGGCTAATCAGAAGCCCACATTTCAATCCCAGCTCTCTTATGAAAAGACTTACCTAGGCATGCAGAAGCTTTTAATTTTGATGAGATCCCATTTGTTTATTCTTTCCTTTATAACCCTTGCTCTAGGGGACGTATCAGTAAAAATATTGCTGCGTGGAATTTTACACCAATCAGAATGGCTATCATAAACAAAGAAACAAACAACAAGTGCTGGAGAGGTTGTGAGGAAAAGGGGACCCTAGTTCACTGTTGGTGGGATTGCAGACTGGTACAACCACTATGGAAAATAGTGTGGAATTTTCTAAGAAAACTAAAAATGAACGTGCCTTTTGATCAGCAATTCTACTGCTGGGATTATATCCTAAGAACCCTGAAACACCAATCCAAAAGAAACTATGCACCCCAATGTTCATAGCAGCACAATTCACGATAGCCAAGAGTTGGAAGCAACCTAGATGCCCATCGGTAAATGACTGGATCAAAAAACTATGCTACGTTTACACAATGGAATTCTATGCTGCAGAAAGGAAGAAGGAGCTCCTACCCTTTGCAACATCATGGATGGAAGTGGAAAGCATTATGCTGAGCAAAATAAGCCAGGCGGTGAAAGACAAATATCATATGATCTCACCGTTAACAGGAATCTAAACAAACCAAACAAGCAAGCAAAATATGACCAATGACACTCAAATATGGAACAGGCTGACAGGGTCCAGAGGGGAGAGGGGAGAGAATCATAGGGGAAAAGGGAATGGACTCACATGAACAAGTATAAAGGACACATGGACAATAACTAAGGGTGGGGGGCAAAAAGGGGAGGGAGGCGGGGAGCATGGGGCGGGGGGCGGGCAGGGTTGGGAATATAAGACAGAAACCTGTACTTGAACAATAATTAAATAAAAATTATATAAATTAAAAAACATTAAATAAATAAAAAAATAATAATACAAAAAAAAAGACTTACCTAGGAAATTAATTTTGTTTAGTCACTTAGATGCTCCGTTTTCAGGTCAGTAAATTGAGAAGGTTGATCTTGGTAATTTCTAGAATCTCTTGTGGCTCTTGAGTGACGAACTTGTCTCACTTTTCCTGAGATTGTCAGAGTTTTAGCATGGAAAGTCCCATGTCCTAGGAAATCCCTCAATCCCAGGGCTTCTGTTAACGTTCTATGACTCCATGATAGGGGAAAACTTTGCAAAAGAAGTCAAATATTAGCTAAATCCTGAATTATTTAATAGGCAGAAAATGAAGAATTCCCATCAAAATAGATGTAATACCAGCAACATACCGAAGTACTGATTAGTAAGACACATAGACAAAAGATGTAAGAGGTGACATGGGAAACAACGTAGCATAGAGCCATGTTATGGGGAATTAAACATCAGAATTTAGACTCCATGTGGATCTCAATGATGAGTATTTTTTAAAATGATTTTATTTATTTATTTTTAGAGAGTGGGGAAAGGAAGGAGAAAGAGAGGGAAACTTCAATGTGAGGTTGCCTCTTGCATGCCGCCTACTCAGGACCTGGCCCACAATCCAGGCATGTGGCCTAGACTGGGAATCAGACCTGTAACCCTTTGGTTCGCAAGTTGGTACTCAGTCCACTGAGCCATACCAGCCAGGGCTCTATGATGAGTCTTTATAGATCTGAGGATTCTATGTAAGAACAGTAATAACAGTAAATACTTGTTGGGTGCTTACTGTATACCAGGTACTATGCTAAGCATGTAACATATATTATCATATTTTATTCTTCCCATAAATCTACATCAGTGCAATTATTAATTCTCTTTTAATGATGAAGAAGGTAAGGATTGTAGAATTTAAGGGAACTACTGAAGGTTACACGGCTGTTATGTAGGAGGGCTGGGATTTGAACTCTGTCCATTTCAGGTCAAACTCTTAACATTTATGTTTCACTCTCATCCAATTCCTGCATGTTTCTATTATGCTTCCTCAAATAACACCTTACTTATTCTTCAACATATTTATTTCTAAATGGGTGAATTAATTTATATTAACTTTTATCATTCTTTGATCCAGTCACAGTGCTATGGCAATTGATGACAATGTGAATTAGAGTTTTGAGTTAATATGGAAATTGGAAATCTCATGCAGGTAGATAAACCCCTCTCTGCCTTCTAAAGGGTCGCCACCAGCCACTGCCTACCATTCACAAATGACAGTGCCGTTATACTTTCTCTAATTCTCTGAACTTCTCTATGAAAACCAGAGAAAAAATGATTTGCTGGGTTTAACAATTGTGTAAGCATTTAGAATTTAACTTTATGTTTCTCTATTTTTGGCCCAAGAAATAAAGGATTGAGAGACCAATGTATCTCTTTCTGACTGTTGATGATAACTCACAAACTCTGGAAAATAGCCAAGCTTAGGAAATGTAATGAAGTTATAAAACAGGAAAGAGTCAAAGTGAATATAATTTACTTTAAATATTAACTTAAATATTTGTCTTCCTGGAATGGGGACCATGTAGTCTGTTACAGATACCTCTGTTGCAGTACTATTTCAAAGAAGAAAATGTAGAAAGAGAATCCTTTAGGAAAACGCATTTACTTTCATAATGGTAAGGTAATGTGTGAAGAGAGAAAAATTACAAATAAATGTGATAACCGTAATGAGGCTTAACAAATTATCATTTCTTACAATAAATGAACTGATATTTTTCCTATAATGATATTAGTTTAGTGAAGTTACATATTTAAAAGTAAGCTATACTTTATACTTCATAACTCTTTTAGAAGTTAATATATATTTATTCTTGATTTTTCTCTCTATTAACCACTCAATTGTAGAGAGATGATAGTGTAAAGTAATTGATAGTTTGAAGTCTTTCTATTCTACACTAAGTATGTCGGATAGCAAAAGAAGGGAAAAATAACTACACATTAGAGCAATTTGCAAAAAAAAAATCTATGCCTTTATGATAAGCAGAATTATAGAACTACTTTGGAAATAAAATATGTGCTTCAGTGACTGAATTCCATTCTACCCATTGCATTAAATTCACATAGAAATGTTGAAGTGGTGGAATTAATTTTAGCCACTTCTGCTGAAGATGGTTATAATTAAAGTACACTTTATCTTTGAGATCCGGCACTGCCTTCTTACTCAGAAGTTTAGATTTCTCTTACAAGTATTAACTTTAAAAAAAACTAGGTTCTAGACTCCAGCTACCACAGCCCATCCACCCATCCATCCACCTGCAGCATGAGAGGCCTGTGCTTCTGTAGATTTACATCACGTAGATCACCAGTTACCACAAAATCAAATCCCACCAGAGCAAGATGTCCCGCATCATGGATGGGAAGCACATCAAGTACCAATTAGTGGATGCCTCCAAGGACAACACCCTGTGGGATAAGATGAGTATCTTGATGGGCAACCCCAAGTCCACCCTATCCCAGATCGTCAATGGGGCCCAATACTGTGGGAACTATTAGCTCTTCACAGAGGCCATGGAACAAAACATGCTGCAGGAGTTCCTGAAAATGGCCTGAGCCAAGCCCAAGGCAGCCTACTGAACTTCATCAGCACATTCCCCAGCCATGACCAGCCATGAAGGACCCTGTGATTCCTAACCTTTTGACCTTGGAAACCCCCCTCCCCACCCAAGCCTTCTCCCTCTCCCTCTAACTGTAGCTACCTCTCTTCCATTCATAGATGACATTCCTTACCTGGTAAGAAATGTTAGAAATTGTCTTAAGCAACAGCCCAAGTGCTGGCTATCTTTAGCAGGTCCCTGGGGCTCCCACCTTGCCTGACACTGGCTAACAGGCACTTTGTTGGTTCCATTAGCCAGGGCTCTGCCAAATGCCTCACAATCTCTAACCTAGAAACACCCTAGAGACAATTTAATATACCATTCCATTAAAAAAAAAGACCTAGTTTCTATCACAAAAGTATGTTAGGTAAGACTTACTAAAACCAAGTGTCTCGTCTCTGAACTTCAGGGTGTATATTCTTTGGAATTTCTCTGAGACCTATGGTCTCTAAGTTTCATTGACACTATCTACAACTTTCTGTCCAGCGCCTCCCATGGCTTTTAGCTAGTCTGACCTTAGCTCCTGTTAGGATCGCTACACAAGAAGATGTTATTTTTGCATTTCAGCATGAGCTCCTCACCCTCAGAATATATCTGGTTCCACTTTCTGAGGTCTCCTGCCACATGCCCCCCATGTCTTCCCTTACCAGCTCTTGTCCCATAGCTTCTACTTAATCTCAGCTACTTTTATCAGCCTTAAATGTGGGAGTTTATAGATTGTATTTGTTTCCTGGTTTTTCCAGAAATGTTTTTGTTCCAAGGGAATGTAATAATTAGTGGCAGTGGTTAAGATATTATTATTAGGCCCTGGCTGGTGTGGCTCAATGGACTGAGCTCTGGCCTGTAAACCAAAAGGTCCCTGGTTTGATGCCCAGTCAGGGCACATGTCTTGGTTGTGGGCCATGTCCCCAGTAGGGGGCATGCAAGAGGCAACTACACATTGATGTTTCTCTCCCTCTCTTTCTCCCTCCCTTCCCCTCTCTCTAAAAATAAATAAAATCTTTAAAAAAGATAAATTGCATGAGTATTAAATGATGCCTTCAGTGTTTCCCAGAAAATTCTTGTTATTTTCAGTAATAATCAAAATTGATAAATTTATTAATGGTGTGTGTAGAATAGTAAATTCAAATTACCTTCAAAATAATTACTTGTATTCTAGTATGTCCTCTTTTCCTTTCCATATTCTCATATTCTACAGAATCTGGGACCCCTACCAATCTGGGTCTCATAAGGGACCCATCCCTTATGAAGGGATGGCCATCCCACATATGAAGATCCTGCTCCAATATCTACTGTTTTGATAGTTTTCGCACAGTTAGCCATTATTGAATAATTAATTATAATTAAATAAAAATCATTAGTAAATAACACCTTGTACTTTAGCTAAACTACATAGTGTATTGTGTTTTCCTCTAATTCCTTCATATATCTCATCCATGTATGAGGATGGGGTGAGTAGGTAAGATCAATGTATCTGAGAATTTAGATATTAAGAAATCTAGATGTTGTGCCTCACCATGCATCATTTAAGCATATTTTAAGAATTATTTATAAAACAGGAAAATATTTTATTTCTCTGACTGAGCATTTAAAGAACTAGGATCCACTTCCAGGCTGAGATTTAATCTAGGGACCATTGAGACAAGTGCCATCACCTAACTGTACAACCATTTATCTTCTTCATGGAGTTTTGTTTCTCATGTCTCCCAGGCAGCAGCTCTCATAATAGAGGGAGTGTCTCAGAAAATGAATGAAGTGGAACCTTTTCCTTCATTACAGCATTCTGTCTTTTTACTCTTCACGTTACTTCCTGTCTTAAGATTCTATATCTCAGTGCTCACCGTTGTCACTCACATATACACCATATGTTTTTCCATATTGAATATGGTCTATTGATTATTAGGATTTGTTGGACTTTCCCCTCTCCTTTTTCTAATCCCTAGTGGTCTTTTTTTCCTTTAGTGACTTTTTCCATCTTTATTTTCACAGTTTTTATTTTGAACTTTTAATTTATTGGATTTCTCTTTTCATATGTCAATCAAAATATTTTTCTTCAGGCATCACAGAATTCTTAACACAAAGTTTAGTTATTATTATACTTCTTAAATCTTGTCAACCTCTGAATAAATAATCATCTAAAACCCATATAAATGGTTTGATTAAGTTAATATACAAAATTGGATTGGATTTAACCAGCAGCTATCAGTCCCAGGTTAGTGGAAACATTTATAAATTAGGAGTCTGTTTTATGTGATAATTATATGATCAATGAGCATTAGCTGGAGTGTGTTTGTGAATAGTAGCCCCAGCAACACCTTAAAGAAAGATTCCATAGTGCTTTACATAGATGTACTAAGGCGGTTCTTTTGAAATACTGATGTTTTCTGCATTTTTTGTTCTTTTCTCATTTCAAACAGTTGGTCAGGTTTTATAATTTGCTTCATGGGTTTTTATAGAACATATGGAGATAGAATGGCTAAAGTCATTGGTTCTCCATGCCCTTTGTGAAACTTCAGCCCATTAAATGGTAATTCTTCATGTCCCACAACTGACATGAGGGAGGGGAGAGAGAGAGATGGCTTTTGAAAAGGGGAAGGAAAGAGAAAGATTGATATTGGGCTAGGGCTGGAGAAGGACCAGAAGTGGGGGGGGGTCCTTGTAAGATTAAGGACCTACACATAACTCAGAAGAAGCCCTCCAGGGATATGAAAGGCTTTAGAATGGTGGCTTGTGATGGGCTCAAGAAGTCTGGATCTCATGCACAGGGGCTCTCACCAAGTGAGTCTCAAACATGATTGAAAAACAGCAGAACTGCTAGACCTGAAGAGACTGTGAAGAAGCCTTAATAACAGCTAAAACTGCCATTTCCCAGCAGCCTGGTGGGATGGAGCTTGGATTTGGTTTCAAGTTTAATGTCATTTAAATAAGATAACAAATGATTTTTACACATCTGAGTTTGTCGGAAAAGGCTCCTACCTACTATGCATGGAAGCTAGTGTGAGACTGCTAAGAATACTCACATAGCATATATCTGTATCCTCGATGGATTATAATCTTCAGCTTCCAAAAGTGGCTTTCTGAGACAACTTGTGCTCATCTGCATCTAGCTAGCAGAGGGAGTAAAAGCCTGGAGAATATCAAGGGTATTGACTGCATGCATCAGTCTGGAAGTGGCACATATCACTTCTGTTCACATCTCATTGGCTAGGACTCCATCATGTGCCTACAGCTAGCTGTAAGGTAAGAAGTTATACTTGGTGGCATATTTTAGCTGTGTGCTCAGGAAGAAGACCCCAGTGTGTGAACAGATAACCCACCTCTTCCAGTATTTATCTTTCTGGTCACTAAATATTCATTTTGCCTATCCTCCCATGTATCGGACGCATTAACAACCTCTTCACTCAAGATAACCCAAAATGCAAGCCAGTCAGTGCATCCATTTGAACATCTAGAATCTCTGTATGGTCTGCACTCTTTTCCATAAAATTCAGATGTCCTTTCCTGTGGTCTGATATATACATTGCTTATGCAGTGAAAAATTAGGGGCAGGAAAATGTGATAATAACTTCCATTTAGAACAGAGAAAAATGAAAAACACCCAGCAGTCACTAATCTATGGAAATTACAAAATTCTGCTGGAATGCAAGACATTTCTTGCCTCTATAAAAAGAAGTGAGAAAATGCAGATATTTGGAAAGTAATTGGAGTGCAGAATCACTGTATTTTTATAAGTTTTTCAAACTTTCACAGTTGTCACACTCACATCTAGGAGCAGCACATCGTTTTGCAGCAATTTTCTAGGGATTTGGCATGAACATAGATGAGGCTAGACTTGAGCTACATGTTTTCCAGCCTGCTTAAGATCCCTGTTTCAAACATGGGAAAGAAGTAAAACAGACAGGCATTAAGACCACAAGTAGCTCAGAGGTCAGCATTAGACCCAGGATTTGGGACCAACACTGGGAGAAAGATAATCTAAACAATGATTAGGGTTGAATATCTCACTGGTTTTGTGGGTTTAGCACTTGTGGTCAGTTTTTATTTTATTTAAAAAATAAACAACAGAATATTTCTTGAACAACTAAATTTTAGATTGAGATTCATAAATGCTACATAGGTAAGATTGTCCTCTAAGTACAAAGATTTGGAAAGGCATATTAAAGAGACACATATTCCAGGGAAAAAAAAAACACTGCATGTATTATATTAACATTTTTCTAAATGTTCAGTTTGGAGAAAATATGATTGGCAACAAAAAATTAGATAAAAGAGGAGAAAGAAAAAGCAAATGCTGGCACCATCAATGCAATATTGTCTGGGAAAACAAAAGCCTAGTCATGCCAACATGATCTCCCTAGTAGTGAGGAGATAAATTCTCGGTGACATAAACATTCCCAACATATTTATTCTTCTTGTCTAATTCCATACTCTGCATTTGACATTCTGATATTTTGGCATCCAGCATAGCATGTCTACTGGGTTAAAAAGGGTGTGCCAAGCTGGCTCCAGTACATGATCTGCTTGACAATTATAAATTAGCTTTCCAATTTTATGTGATAGCTCTGTGAGCTTTGAATACATCCTGAACACAACTGGATCTTAGGCACTGTGGTGATCTAAATATTAGTATAAATACTTGACTTTCTTCTCAATGAGAGAGGGGACCTACGTATCATCCAGTTGAAACTCCAGACTTTTGTCACTGCTTTGACAAATAGGACATAGTAAAAGTGGCTCTAGTTAAAGAAAGACTTCTGCCTATTTCTCCTGAGACATTCATCTTTGGATCTCCGAACACCCTAATAAGAAGCCTGGCTATCCTGAGGTCACCAGGTTGGAAAGACCATAAAGACAGAATACATGGAGAGGGCTTGATGCTGTATGGAAAGAGGGAAGTGCCACTTACTACTCCAAACCCCACCCTTGATCCTACTTCAGCCACCAACTGACTGCAACCATATAAAAGACCCTGAGACAGAACCACCCAGCTTCACTCTTCCCCAGTTCCCATTGCACAGGAATTATGCGAGATAATAAATTATTATTGTTAGTTGAAGGCAATAAGTTTTGGGGTGATATTTCTAAGGCAGGAATAGGTAACTAGGAGAGACAGTAAGGAGCAAGGATTTCCAAGCTTGTGATGAAGAGGACCAGGGGCTGGGCAACGATGAAGCTGCTGAATGAGTTCCATCATGATGCCTCCTGGTGGACAACCAGTTATCCATTTAATTCCAGAAATTTGGCTGTGCCATTTTTAAAATACATTTTATTGATTATGCTATTATAGTTGTCTCATTTTCCCCTCTTTATTCCCCTCTGCCCTGCACACCCCCTCCCACCCACATTCCCCGTCTTTAGTTCATGTCCATGAGTCAAACATATAAGTTCTTTGGCTTCTACATTTCCCACACTACTGTTGCCCTCTTCCTGTCTATTTTCTACCTACTTTCTATGCTACTTATTCTTTGTACCTCCCCCCCACACCCCCATTTCTAACCCTCCATGTGAGGGTTATAAAAAGAATAAAAAGGGTCATCTTTTTATTCTCCATTTCTGTGGTTCTATTCCTGTTCTAGTTGTTTGCTTAGTTTGTTTTTGTTTTTGTTTTAGGTGTGGTTGTTAACAATTGTGAGTTTGCTGTCATTTTACTATACATGGTTCCCTGTGCATTTTCCTTTATTTCACTTAGCATAGCCTTCATTTTTTTCATCTAATTTGTGACCAAATTCAACCAATTCTGTGAGCATCTTGATTACCAGTGTTTTGGACTGTGCATCTGATAGGTTGGTTATCTCTTTGTTGCTTAGTTGTATTTTTCTGGGGCTTTGATCTGTCCTTTCATTTGGGCCTTTTGTGTGTGTGTCAGTGCACCTGTTATATAGTGAGGGACAGAGCCATAGGTGTTCACCAGGATGGGGCAACCCAGGTTGCTGCTTTGCGATGCTGTATGTGGGAAAGGGGTTGGAGAGGGAACGATGGCACTTGCTCCATTCTCTGCAGGATTTCAGTCACTTCTCTTGCTACCCACAACCAAAGTGGGCCCTTCTTTGTGAGTGCTGATTCCTGGTGGGTGAGTTTGTATACATTCTAGGACCCTGTGGGTCTCTCCAACGAACTCTCCTGTGAGGCTGGGAGTTTCTCCCACTGCCACCTCAATCCCACAGGTATTTTCAAACAGTGGTTTGAGGCTTTATTTCCCCATGCTGGAACTCTGGGCTGTGAGGTCTCACTCCCCAGCTATTCCTCCCAGTTTATCTGCGTGCAAATGTGGGACTGTAGGTTCCACCAGCCACTGCCTCGCTGGTCCTCCAGCTGTCGCCTTGCCCTGAGTACTCTCCACT
Organism: Sturnira hondurensis; assembly: GCF_014824575.4. Lineage (NCBI taxonomy): Eukaryota > Metazoa > Chordata > Mammalia > Chiroptera > Phyllostomidae > Sturnira > Sturnira hondurensis. The sequence continues at coordinate 242,209 of NW_028079215.1, read as the reverse complement.
CAACCTGTCTCCGCCCCTCCTACCAGTTTAGATTAATGTGTCTTCTTTAACTCCTTGGTTGTTGGACTTCCATACAGTTTGATTTTCTGTCAGTTCTGTTTGTTTTTTGTTTTTAAATTGTTATCCTTCTTTTGGTTGTACAAGGAGGCACAGTGTGTCCACCTACACCTCCATCTTGGCTGGAAGCTCCTATTCTCTTTTAAAACTTGATTCCAGCTACAGTTGCCTTATGGAGGGTGCAACTAGCTTAGGCTGCTTTTTATCCTGCCTCCAACTAATTTGATGTTAGCCACGTTCAGGAACAACATAATTAATACTATCTGATCAATGAAAGGTCTCAACAAAGCAAAACTATGCAGTTTGAAAACAGTGTCCTCAGAATCCTAGACTTGATCAAAACTGGCAGAGGTAATCATATCACCAGAAGTCACATATGGAATATTATTACCTAACACTTATGAGGCAATGAAGTACTTGTATGCAAAACAGTGCTCCAAAAGCTTGCTTTGCATTTAAACATGTGATCCTTACAGCTCTGTAAGGTAGAGTCCATTATTATCCTCATTTGGAAGGTGAGGAAACTGAGCCATGGAGAGGTGAGGTTATCCTACTTTCCCAGGGTCACCCTCAAGTAAGAGGCTAAAGTAGAAATGAAGCCCAAGTTGTCTGAGTCTAAAGCCTATTTTATTACCTGTTGCACTTTACTGTATCTGAATATACTGCCAGCTAAAAAGTGAAATTATTGATGGTTGTTTCTACATAGGTAACATGACAAAGAATAAAGACCAAAAGTTTTGGAGTCTAGGTTTATATAAGATCTCAGTCTCTTACTGGCTGTTTGACCTCTTTCTCTGAACCTTCCCTTTTTAAGTCTATACAATGGAGATAATAATACCCACTTTTAGGGTTAAATTTGATAAAATTTGTTAACAACCTTGCACAGTACTAGCACTGATAGCTATTATTGTTTAATCATCTAACTTTGGAAGGCAGTCAAATTACCAGCTGATAAAGTAAACCACAAGATGGAGTTATAAACCAAAGGAAAGTACAACTAATGCAGGCTTCAGCTGAGATGAGATTTGCCATATGAATCATTCACCAGATATGACACAGTGGAGTCATATCAACCACATATGAGACTTTTGAGAAATCAGCTTGCCGAAGCAACAGGAAAAAAACCCAATTTCAGTGTGTAGAAAATTCTGGCTCTCTTAAGTCTGGGAGTTAGCATGAGATGACATAGGTGAATCTTTCTTGTCAGTCTATTTCCAGCAGCTCTGAAAGTTTGGGGCATCTTGCCTCAATGGATGTGATTTTAATAAAAGCCCCCCTTTTCCTAAACCATGAGCCTGAAGTATGACAAAGCTGTTTAATCTGGTTCTCACCTAAGAAGGAGCTATTCATTATAATATTGCAGGACAAATTAGTGTTGGATTCTGTATAGTGACAGGCAACACCATGCTGATATCCAATGAGGTGTGTTCCCTCAGGAATTTTTAAGGGTAACATTTACTATAGTTGGTTTTCATTGATCAGACTTATGATGTGAGGCCATAATATTCTCAACATCGTTTATTTGTTGCTTTTGCTCATGTGGGCTCTTACCTTTCTTGAAACAGCAAAGAAACTTTAGTCCTGAGCCACTTGGGCCATGTATAGAGAAGCACAGTGGCATTCAAACTTCTGCGTGATAAAGTATATTAATAAAATGAACCTGTTTTTAAATTGTTAGCTTATATTTTTTCTTACCTACAAATGTTTCAAAAGGAATTCTCTTTTCACAGTGCTACAAATTCTCCAGCTAATGGTATAAATTTTACATGGGAACGAATTTCTCTGGCTTTCCATTCAGACAGTGTATGGTTGACCATATCCCTCACTACCCTACTGTTTATTACTACAAGCAATCTTATCTGAAGTGGAAGAGGAGGAATTCATGTTTTCATCATTAAGTTTGCTGATGCCTGAGGTTTAGAACCATTCCAAAACACTGTTTGTCAGCTCTCTTTGAAGTGAACAAAATATTTTCAAATGCTGCATATTTTTTTCTGAGAAGTGTACAAAAACATGTAGATTCCCTTATATACTTAATATTGATATGTTTGGTGCCTAATCTTGTTAAATTGTCAGACAAACTATGGACCAAGCAATAAGAGCTTAATATGCTTTAGATTTCAGTATTTAACCTATGACTTGTTTTTCTGAATTATGACATTATATAGTGAAAGATCTTTGGTTTTAAGCAGTAGAAATAATCTCATTTTGCTGAAATTAAATAAATCTTATGTGAAAAACTATCAGGGGCATATAGGGTCTAGGTTTTGGAAGGGGGTCAGAACCAAGGCTGTCTTTCAAGCTGAGAAATAAGAATCAGCATTTAGGACAGTCCAAATATTTCTCCCGCCTCCTATCCCAGGGAGGAATGAAGTTCCAAGCATTGTTAATTTGCATTTCTCTCTGCAAGATTTACACTGGTTTGGATTTGGTCACATGCTGCCACTTAGTTTGGGGAAGGATGAGAACCATTTTTCACAGCCCACCCAACTGTATTCAATGAGGAAAAAGTAATTTCTAAAAAAATTGTTGGGTGCCCTTAGGAAGAGGAAATGACGCCGGTCTGCCAAACTGAACCATAATTTTTTTCCAAAAGAAATTTTATTAAATTGTCATTTACTTAATCCCTCCTCCCCTCTCCTACATCAGTGTTCTAACAAGCTAAAGGTTTTTTCTATTCTCTGTTGGTTAGTTTAACTCTTACTTGATGTAAATCCCCATACTTGGAGAAAAGAAAATGAAATAGTGAAGACCTGGCAGGGGGAGAGTCTCTCTCAGGCACCAGAGGCTCAATGGGGAACTGAGGGTAGGACAGGGTCCCCTGGAGCAGAGGGAAACTGCCCCACATTGCCAATGTGTCTACTTGCACTTGAAGGACATCTAAGGAACCTCAGCACACCAGAAAGACTGGGGCCAGTGAGGGTTCAGTCCCTATCCAAGGGAAGAAAGATGCCCCATCCCTGACTTCTTTCAGCTGCTGCATGCCTTAGGGCTCTGAAAGGATTTGGAAAGAGCTCTTGCTTTGATGCCAGAGCTTCATTTCTTCTCTGTATGCCACTGGTGCATTTCAACCTGCTACCCCAGTCCTGGAGCTCAGAGGGAGTGAATCTGATAGCTAGAACTGTGATGAACAAGAGTAGATAACCCATACTTCTGCCTTTGTCCCAACTTAGAAAAAAAGATTTAGAAAAAACCAGGATGGCAGCAATGTGGGTGAGAACTGAGCCCACTCACTTGCTCATGAACCCAACTGGGACACCTAGCTGATCTTCTGAAGAACAGAGTGAACAGCCAACAGAATCCCAGCTGATATGAAGTTTGGAAGCCAAAGAGTGCAGAGGACTCTTAAAAATGGGTGATAAGGAGATTTTGTAAGCCTATGGGAAGGTCCCTGGACTGTGTGCTGGAGACCACAACTGCAGGGAGCATTGGAAGAGAGCCCAGTCAGTGATTGCAACTTAGTGGCTCCACCCCTCCTAGAGCAGGGAAGCCCCAGACCCACACCAGGAGAGACCTGGATGCTTAAAGTCACTGGAGGGATAAAAAGGCAGTAAGCGACAAAAAACTGGCTGGGACATTACCAGAAAAATTGGGGAGCTGCGTGACACCTAGAGCTGAGTGCAGAGAGGGGCTGCAACTGACCATGGCCCAGATAGACTCTGGACTGGTCAGACAGTTGGAATGTGTGGAAAACTGGGCACTTGTTAAGAGGAGCAAATGGCAGCAAGGGGACTTTTCTCAAAAGATGATCTCAGCTGCTGTGCAAGGACCTCTTGTGTACAAGGACCTTGTGCGTGCATAATAGCCAGGCTAGGGAAGAGGGAGGAGTGGGGGTGCCCTTTGCTCCCACTCAGGGTGTCTCATGGATTGATCAAAGAGGAGCAGCAAGGGCTTAGAGAGGCAGTGGCCCCCAGAAAAGCTTCATTCAATAGGAAAACTGAGCCATCCTGCAGGGACCTTGTGCTGGCACAGCAGCCAGGCCAACAAAGAGGGAAGGGCGTGATTTGCTCCCACTCAGGGCACCTCATAGACCAATCAAAGGGTTGCAAAAGGAGGTGGATTATCTGGTGGAGTCAGGCACCAATGCACAGAGAGGATAGTGCAGGCTGCACAGTGCTCTGAGGGCATGGGCTGGAAACCAGGCACCTGTGAATATTGGAGCTAAGCCTGAGCCGCCATCCTTGCAAAACCACAGGAAGGGAAAAACCAGAGCCCAGCCCTCCTCTGCCTGCAGGATCCTGGAAGACCTGCAAAACTAGTTTGCCTGTTTAAAATCAGCAGGAGCCCCGCCCCCCTCCCGCCCAAGAGTAAGACAATAAGATCTGGAACTCTGAGAAAGCCTGAGACTGATCCAGAAAGAAGTCAGGAAGCTAACACCAACAGCTGAGACAAATTTCACTTTGCTCACCTTTAGAACTTGCATGTTTTTTTTAAATTTCTCATCTTTCGGTTTATTTAGTTTTTGTTTCGTTTGTTTGTTTTCATTGTTTGATTTATTTTTTTACTCTCCCTTTCATATTGCATTTTAATTTTTCTCCTTTCACTTCATTGATATTCAAAATAACAGACTACTCTGGGTCTTTTACCTTTTATTCTTTTTATTCACATTATATATTTCTTTTTGATATATTTTATTGATTATGCCATTACACTTGTCCCATTTCCCCCTCTTCATTCCCCTCCACCCTGCATACCCCCTCCCCCATTCCCCCCTTTAGTTCATGTCCATGTGTAACAAGTTCTTTAGATTCTATATTCCCCATACTATTCCCCATTCTTTAGATTCTATATTCTTGCCCTCCCTCTGTCTATTTTCTACCTACCATCTATGCTGCTTATTCTCTGTACCTTTTACTCCCTTCTCCTCCTTGCATTCCCCTGTGGCTAACCCTCCATGTGATCTCCATTTCTATGGTTCTGCTCCTGATCTAGCTTTCCTCTTAGTTTGCTTTTGTTTTAGGTGTGGTTGTTAATAACTGTGAGTTTGCTGTCCTTTCACTGTTCATATTTTTTATCTTCTTTTTCTTAGATAAGTCCCTTGAACATTTCCTATAATAAGGGCTTGGTGATGATGAACTCCTTGAATTTGATCTTATCTGAGAAGCACTTTCCATTCTAAATGAAAGCTTCACTGGATACAGCAATCTTGGATGTAGGTCTTTGGATTTCATGACTAGGAATATTTCTTTCCAGCCCCTTCTTGCCTGTAAAGTCTCTTTTGAGAAATCAGCTGACAGTCTGATGGGAACTCCTTTGTAGGTGACTGACCCCTTATCTCTTGCTGCTTTTTGGATTCTCTCCTTCATTTTAGTCTTGGCTAATGTAATTCTGATGTGCCTTGGTGTGTTCCTTCTTGGGTCCAACTTCTTTGGGACTCTCTGAGCTTCCTGGACTTCCTGGAAGTCTGTTTCCTTTGCCAGACTGGGGAAGTTCTCCTTTATTATTTGTTCAAATACGTTTTCAACTTGCTTCCACATCTTTCCCTTCTGGTGCCCTTATAATTTCGATGTTGGAATGTTTAAAGATGCCCTGAAGGTTCCAAAGCCTTTCCTCATCTTTTTGAATTCTTATTTTTTCATTATTTTCTTTTTGATTATTTCTTCCTTCTGGTTCACTCCATTGATTTTAGTCCTAGTTTTCTTTCCATCACTACTGGTTTCCTGTGCATTTTGCTTCATTTAAATTAGTTTAGCCTTCATTTGTTTCTTTAATTTGTGACGAAAATCAAGCAGTTCTGTGAGCATCCTGATTACCAGCGTTTTGAACTGTGCATCTGATAGGTTGGCTATCTCTTAGTTGCTTACAAGTATTGGCTCTGGGGCTTTGAGCTGTTCTTCTGTTTGAGCCATAATGTTTTTGTCTTTTCACACCAGTTAAGTATGAGAGGTGGCGCCTTAGATGTTCACAAGGATGGGGCAACCCAGTTGCTAGGTTTTGACCCTATATGTGGGAGCGGGGTCAGAGAGGGAGCAATGGCATTTGTTCTGCTCTCTCTTAGATTTCGGTCCCGTCTGCCACTTCCCACAGCAAATTGGGTTCTTCGCATGCTGGTTCCCAGGTGGGTGGACTTGGGTACATCCTACGACCCTGTGGGTCTCTCTAACAAACTCTCCTGTGGGGCTGGAAGCCTTTCCTGGCACCTCAACCCCTGAAAGTTTTTCCAATCAGGTCGGTGCTTTTAGGCTTTAATTCCCATCACTGGGGCCCTGGGTTGCATGGTCTTTCTCACTGTCCATTTTTGGGGTTTTTTTTTTTTGCCTGGTTTATCTGCACATGAATGTGTGACTGTGGTCATCCAGCTGCCTTGTGCCTTCACTGGGTCTGCCTGTTGCCACCCCAAACCTGGGATCTGCCAACCACCAGCTGTGCGCTGGAGTCGGTCCGGCAGCCACCATTTTTTCCTGCCACAACCCCTTTCAATCGGCTGCCGACTCCACCCCTCTTACTGGTCTAGATGAATGGTTTGTTGCTGTCGGACTTCAGTACAGTTCAATTTCCTCTCTGTTTTAGTTGTATTTTTGTTTCTAAATCTTTGTTGTCCTTAAGGTTGGTTGTGAGAGGAGGCACAGTATTTCCATCTATGCCTCCATCTTGGCCAGAGGTCCATAATTCTTTTTTTTTTTTTCGTAATTTTTTTATTTTTTCCCAATTTTTTTATTTAATTATTTTTCAAGTACAGTTTTCTCTCTATTACTCCCATCCCATCCCACCCCCGTGCTCCCCCCTCCCTCCCATCTCCACCCTTCTCAGTTGTTGTCCATGTATCCTTTATATATGTTCCTCTAAATCCCTCCCCTATTTCCCCTGAAATTCCCTCCCCTCTCCCCTCTGGTCACTGTCAGCCTGTTCTCTATTTCAGTGTCTTGGGTTATATTTTGTTTGCTTGTTTGTTTTGTTGTTTAGCTTCCTGTTAAAGGTGAGATCATATAGTATTTGTCCTTCAACACCTGGCTTATTTCACTCAGCATAATGCTTTCCAGTTCTTTCCATGCTGTTGTAAGAAGCAGGAGCTCCTTCTTTCTTTCTGCAGCATAGAATTCCATTGTGTATATGTACCAGAGTTTTTTGATCCATTCATTTACTGACAGGCCCCTAGGTTGCTTCCAACTCTTGGCTATTGTAAATTGTGCTGCTATGAACATTGAGGTGCATATGTTCTTTGGGATTGGTGATTTAGGGTTCTTAGGATACAATCCTAGCAGTGGAATTGCTGGGTCAAAAGGCAAGTCCAATTTTAGTTTTCCGAGAAAATTCCATACTGTTTTCCATAATGGTTGTACCAGTCTGCAATCCCACCAACAGTGGACCAGAGTCCCCTTTTCCCCACACCGTCTCCAACATTTGTTGTTTATTGCTTTGTTTATGATAGCCATTCTCACCAGTGTAAAGTGGTATCTCATTTTGGTTTTAATTTGCATCTCTCTGATAGCAAGCGATATTGAGCATCTCTTCATGTGTCTCTGGATCCTCTGTATGTCCTCCTTGCAGAAGTCTCTGTTCAAGTCCTTTCCCCATTTTTTAATTGGGTTAGTTGTCTTCTTAGAGTGAAGGCGTGTGAGTTCTTTGTATATGTTGGAGATTAAACCTTTGTCTGAGGTATCATTGGCAAATATATTTTCCCATACGGTTGGTCCTCTTTTTATTTTAATACTGTTTTCTTTAGCCATACAGAAACTTTTTATTTTGATGAGATCCCATTGGTTTATTGTTTTCTTTATATCCCTTGCTCTAGGGAACATATCAGTAAAAATGTCGCTGCATGAAATATCTGAGATTTTACTACCAATGTTCTCCTCTAGGACTTTAATGGTGGCAAAGCTTGTATTTAAGTCTTTTATCTATCTTGAATTTATTTTGGTGTATGGTGTAAGTCAGTGCTCGAGCTTCATTTTTTTGCAAGTAGCTGTCCAGTTCTCCCAACACCATTTGTTGAAGAGGCTATCTTTACTCTGTTTTATGTTACTGCCCCCTTTGTCGAATATTAATTGACTGTAGAGAGTTGGGTTTATTTCTGGGCTCTCTGTTCTGTTCCATTGGTCTATGTGCCTGTTTTTATGCCAGTACCAGGCTGGTTTGATTACAGTGGCCTTGTAATACAGTTTGGTATCAGGTATTGTGATCTGTCCTGCTTTGTTCTTCTTTCTCGAAATTACAGCTGCTATTCCGGGTTGTTTATGGTTCCATATAAATTTTTGAAGTGTTTGTTCTATGTCTGTGAAATATGCCATTGGTACTTTAATAGGTATTGCATTGAATCTGTAAATTGCTTTGGGTAGTATGGACATTTTGATGATGTTAATTCTTCCAATCTATGAACACAGTATATGTTTCCATTTGTTTGTGTCTTCCTTGATTTCTTTCCTCAGGGTTGTGTAGTGTTCTGCATACAGGTCTTTTACCTCCTTGGTTAGGTTTATTCCCAGATATTTTATTTTTGTTTTTGCTATATCAAATGGGATGTTTTTCCTGATTTCTGCTTCTGCTGTTTCATTGTTGGTATACAAGAATGCCTTTGGTTTCTGCATATTGACTTTGTATCCCTCTGTTTTGCCAAATTTATTTATTAGGTCGAGCAGTTTTGAGGTAGAGTCTATAGGATTTTTCATAATGTACCATATTTTTTAATTTACTCATTTACTGATGGAAAGTTAGGCTGTTTCCACACCTTGCCTGTTGTAAATAACACTGCTATGAACATTGGGGTGCATAGGTTCTTTTGAATTGGTGTTTTAAGATTCTTAGGATATAATCCCAGCAGTGGGATCACTGGGTCAAAAGGCAGGGCCAATTTAGTTTTTTGAAGAAATTCCATACTGTTTTCCACAGTGGCAGTACCAGTTTGCATTTCCACCAACAGTGTACTAAGCCTAGCCAACACTTGTTGTTTGTTGATTTGTTTATAATGGTCATTATGACTGGTGTGAAGTAGTATCACACTGTTGTTTTAATTTGCATCTCTCTGGTGGCTGGTGATGTTGAGTACTTTTTCATATATCTCTGGGTCCTGTGTATGTCCTCCTTGTAGAAGTGTCTATTCAGGTTCTTTGCCCATTTTTTAAAATTGGATTATTTGTCTTCCTGGAGTGGAGTTGTGTAAGTTCTTTATGTATTTTGGAGATCAAACTTTTGGTCCAAAGTATCATTGACAAATATATAGTCCCATATGATTGATTCCCTTTTCATTTTGTTGATGATTTTGTATATCTGTATTTTTGAGGGAGAGAGATACTAACTAATGAAAGGCCTCTCTTGACATGTAGATGGGCAGTAGACATATGAAAAGATGTTCTAAATGAATTTAAAAAAGAAAAGATGCTCAACATCTCTACTCATCAAAGAAACGCAAATTAAAACCACAATGATATGTCATCTCACACCTGTCAGAATGGCTCTAATCAATAAATCAACAAACAACAAGTGCTGGCAAGGATGTGGAGAAAGGGGAACCCTTTTGCACTGTTAGTGTGGATGCAGATTGGTGCAGCCACTGTGGAAAGCAGTATGAAAATACCTCAGAAAATTAAAAATGGATCTACCTTTTGACTCAGTGATCCCACTTCTGGGAATATATCTGAAGGAACCCAAAACACTAATCCAAAAGAACATAAGCGTCCTTATGTTCTTTGCAGCATTATTTACAGTTTCCAGGATATGGAAGCAGCCCAAGTGTACACCAGTGAATAAAACATCTATAGGACACTTATACAATGGAATACTACTTGGCCATGAAAAAGAGGAAACTGTTACCCTTTGCAACAGCATGGATGAACCTGTAGAACATTATGCTAAGTGAAATAAGCCAGTCAGAGAAAGAAAAATACCATATGATTTCACTCATATGTGAAATCTAATGCACAATCTGAAGTAACATGCAAAATAGAGACAGACTCATACAGGGCAGGATAACAGCTAAGGGGGAGAAGTAGGGGTGGAGAGATTGAGCAAAAAGGAAAAATGACGCATGGACATGGACAACAGTGTGGTGATTGCCAGGAGTAGGGTATAAGAGGACTACATGGTAAGGGAAAAATACAATATAAATTAAAATTTCAGAAAACTAAAAAGAAAAAGGCCTCTCTTATGATTTTACCTCCTCAGATTTGGGCAAATAATCTAGCTTTGGTTATATTGATATGTATGGCATATACACACAAAGTATTGGTTAAATAAGTAAATGTCTTCTATTAAGTAGCCAATGATGCTAAAAATGCCATCAGTGAAGCATGTCAGGTCAAAATTATTCCATCTAAATGGCCCAGCACTAAGGTTTCCTTCTTTCACAGATTTGCCAGTTCACTGTTAACAAAAGGCATCTACTTGTGAAACAAAAATGGATGTGAGACAATGATCTAAATATTTTCAAGAATAGTGAATTTTTTTCACAGTTTTTTTTTGGATTCTTCATCTTCTTGCCTTACTTTGCCCCTGGCTATAGAAAAATAGTTGGTAAAATTTGGAGATTCACCGCAGAGGGAAGAATAAGGGAGATAGATGGGGAAAATGGTTATTTCTTGCCCCCACAGTCAAAATGCACTATCTGCGGATTATTGTTTAGATGTAATGAATCAATATGTCAGAATACTTTGGGGTGAACTATCTGTCTACTCACCAAATCTTAAGCTTCTTTACAGTACAGTATTCTATACATTATAGAGACTCAATATATGTTATTTGGATTGAATTGAACTCTCAAGTTATTTGTTTTAATTACTTGCTGACCTGAAAACCCTTGCCTAAGTTTACATAATCCCAACCATTTCCAGGGGAAAAATACTAGTATAAATGGCTATCTTAATATGAAAAGCAACTTGGACATTTTCTAGTCAGGTCTTCATGTGAACTGTCAGCAGATTAGTGTACAGGGATGTTTTACATGCATCCCTGTATTATACATTCAACTTTTACCCAGAACCCCCTAAAAAATTATACACATACTCTCTCATAGAGCCAGGCTCAAGTTTCTTAGTACCATCTGATTTATACCTTTACCTTTTTTGACATGTGCATCTTTTTTTTAATTTTCATTTACTTACTTATCTTTAGGTGGGAAGGAGAGAGGGAGAGAAACATCAATGTATGATTGCCTTTCGTGCATCCCCTGCTGGGAGCTGGCCTGCAGGGAACTGGCCTGCAACGCAGGCATGTGCCCTGACTGGGAATCGAACCACGATCCTCTGGTTCGCAGGCCTGTGCTCAATCCACTGAGCTACACAAAGCAGGGCTTGACATGTATACATCTTGATGTAACTAAAGACTAAGATTTTTCATAATTTAACTTTCCATGAGCATGCATTGAAACCAAAGGAGAAAACCAAATATGCAGGAAGCCAAGTACATAACTCAGAGGAACTCAAGCAAAGTGAAAGTAATTGAGTGCTGAAGTGAAAATAGTTATTGATCTTCAAATCCTTACAATATACAAAGAGAAAACTATTTTGAGAACAAAAGACACACAATCTACCCAATTGTAATTTCCTGGCATTTTGTTGGCATACGGATTAAATGATGACTAAGGGAAATGCTCCACCTATGTGGCTTTCTATGTACTTGCATGTATACCTTCAAAGCATTAATCAGCATAACTTCAGATATATTAGGCTAAAAATTTATGGCCCTGGTTTTCAGTTTCCTTATGACAAAGTTTGCCATTGCTTTTAGTATTAATTAAGGTTTAGTGGTATTAAGTAACATTTAAAGAAGTAGACCATAATTGATGTACATAGAATTAAAACTTGGCATATAATAGATCATGCTTCAATTCATAGTTCCTAAAAAACTTAGTTAATTTTGTCTATAATAATTTTTGTGCATGTTACTTAAAATAAAATTCTCAAGACCTTAGCTGCTCTCCATACGAGTTTGGGTCTAGTGAGGAAACATCATCAGTAATTTGAATAGGAAAGATTAGCATAAATAATTAATAACGAACAAAAAGAAGTTAAATACTATACTGGGTAAAAGAAGACTTTAACGCATCTAGGGAGAGAAAATTCTAAAACAAACTACAATATCTAGGCTGAGGAGAGTTGAGATTGGAAGAACAATAACTTAGTTCAGACCTGTTCAAAGAAAAGAGGATCAAATATTTTCCAGGGTGAAAGAAACTTGCCAGAGGTCACAGATCACAGTTGTTGGGCCACTGAATAGGGAGAATGTAGCCTGAGAGTGTGGCTGGCTGGAGGTGATCCATGAGGGCCACTAGATCCCTATGCTGGATAATAAGAAAGGAGGACGAGAACTTGAAAAAAATGTCTTCCTGCTGTTATAGCTTTGTGGTGTCCCTTAAGATTATTCTACTGTTGAAACTAACATCATGCCACTGGAAAAATAGAAATGTTTACAGGGTATGGCAGAGTATGCCTCTGATATCACAAAGCAAAGCAAAGAATGGAGGACTGGGTGCTGAGAGTCAAGAAATAAATCATTGGTGCCCATATATATAATAAATCTAATTTGGGTGCCCAATTTTTAAAAAAATATAATAGCCAATATAACATTTATATGTTCCTTTCAACCTCAGTTGAGTAATAAACTCATATGATCCTAGAATCCCAGAAGATAACCCAAATGAGTAAAATAGAATATATACAAGGCAATAAGGAGTGGTATGGACTGGTGTAAAAAGAATATGCTTTGCCTCATAAAAGTGATCCAGTTCATAAATGAATATCTGAATTCTGCATATAGGCCCCACAATACTGTGTTAGTATTATAAAACTAAATAATTAAACTGTCTACAAACCAGAGATTTAGTTTTATTTTTTATTTTTGGTATGGCCAGTGAGAAATACCATTCTCAAGTTTGTTATGGAACCACAGACTGTCAGTTATTCAGTTGATCAGAAGGATTTATAATTCATCCACTGTTTAAATGTTATTCCATATAAGACTCCCAAATAAATAATTCATAGTACTTAACCAGTGGATTAAGTACTAGGTATAACCAGGTATATGTTGAGTCATTTGAGGGCTAATTAAAAAATAATCATTTTGATTTTGTATGGGAAAGAAATGAAACAAAGGAAGCAGGGATCCTTGTATCTCAATATTCTACACGTTATGCCTAATTTGAATTAGGATACATTTTCCACATTGGCAATTCCCTTGTTTATAATTTAAAAAGCAATGATAATAATAGCATCAGACTCTATTACAATTACTTTGCAGAGGTAAGAAAAGAACCACTTAAAACATTGTAATCACATCAATGTTATTAAATGTCAAAATCCCAACATTAATCACCATTCTGCACTGAAGCATGAAATGGCTTCAAAGTCCTTAGCTAAACAAGGATTGTGACTAAATTAGTTAGGGTAAAGGTTGAACCAGTGAGGAACAAAAAGATTTGGCCGTAAAGAAAAAAAACTATGTTTTACAGAACCATATGTTTGGTATTTTCCAAGTGGACCATATTTCATGTGAATTTATTTTTCTTTTCAACTAAAGTGATTTGTTAAACACATAATTGAATGTATTTTGTTTTATGTCTTCATAAGATTTTTCATATAAATATGTGTAAAAACTTGAAACTTTCTTTGTCAAACCTCAGGTCCCAATTTGTAATTTGGAAACTGTGCCCATTGTAATTACACAATGGCAACATAGGAACCACGAGATCTATCTATAGTCAAAAATCAAAAGTAATCTTAGGTACCTGGATTTAGACAACTGTAATTGAATAGCAATAAAGTAAGTAAGTAAGTAAGTAATTTATTTTTAAATAAATAAATAAACAGAAAGAAATTGGATGGCGACAGAGTAGGACAGAGGGGATTCCATTTCCCCGTACACATGGGAGAAAATCCTGGCCGATCTACGGAGGAACAGCACAAACAGCCAACAGTTCCCCAGCATATATGAAAATAAGAGACCAGAAATCGTAACAGACACTGATAAACCAGATGGTAAGAAGATGGCTGCAGGACAGCAGAGACTCAGGGACCAGAGCAAAGACAGGATCAGCAGCAGCCTCAGCCGTTGCCCAGTGCCCAGCTCTCAGTGTATCTACCGCAGACTCTTTAGAAGCCCAGGGCCTGCGGAAGGGTCCTTGGGAGAGAGCTGGGTTATCAGCTCCCTCCCTCCCCAGCCAAGCAAGGTTGGGTGCCAGGAAAGACCTGTTTGCTTGAGTTTGCAAAGAGGGTACTAAGGACAAAGGGCCGAGATCAACTGCAGACTCTGTGGTCACAAGCTCAGGAGAATTGAGGCAGAGTGTTGGGCTCTGACTCCAATAGTCACCTGTCTGGCTGGGGGATTAGGCTGTGCTGAGAGGCAGGCTTTCTAAAGGAGAAAGTTTTTGCAAAGTAAACTGAAGGATTCTCCTGTGACAGCTGCTTGACCTGCTCCCCACCCAGCCTGGCAGCGAACCTGAGGTTGAGTGGAGGGCCTGCAGTTCCCCCACAGAATGGGGACGGGTCTGTGCCCAAACCCAACCCACGGGACCCAGACAGCCTGGCAGTCACTCCACAACCCAGCCCATGGTGATGACCCCCAAGAAAAGAGCGCTATGAGGAAGACGTAGATCCCGTTCGTGGGGTGCAGGGGAGAAGCACTGGGTTGGCTCTTGGGAGAGGGCTTAGAGAAAGACAACACCAATCGCCCCTCAGCCTGCTGCAGCCAGAAAATGGCATTAAAATGGCAAAATTCCAAGAAAAAGAGAGAATCTTAAAGGCAGCAAGGGAGAAAAAGGAAGTAACATACAAAGGAGGCCAAATAAGGTTAGCTGCTGACTTCTCAATGGAAACACTCCAAGCAAGAAGAGAATGGCAAGAAATATTCCAAGTAATGAGAAACAGAGGCCTGAAAATGAGGCTACATTACCCAGCAAGGCTCTCAATCAAGATAGAAGGCCAAATAAAGAGCTTCCAAGACAAAAGAAGTCTAAAAGAATACACTTCCACCAAACCAGCTCTGCAAGAGGTGCTAAAAGGACTGCTGTAAGGAAAGGAAGGAAAAGAGAGAGACAGAGAGGAACACAGGTAAAAAAAATGGCAATGAATAAGTACCTATCAATAATAACCTTAAATGTAAATGGATTAAATGCTCCAATCAAAAGACATAGAATAGCTGAATGGATAAGAAAGCATGACCCACACAGATGCTGCCTACAAGAGACCCACCTCAGGACAAAAGACCTACACAGACTAAAAGTGAAGGGCTGGAAACAAATTTTCCAAGCAAATGAACAAGAAAAAAAGCTGGGGTAGCAATACTGATATCAGACAAAATAAACTTCAAAAAGAGGGCCATAAAGAGACCCAGAAGGTCACTTCATAATACTCAAGGGAAGAATCCACCAAGAAGACATAAACATTGTAAATATATATGCACCCAACATAGGAACACCCAAATATATAAAGAAAATCCTAGAGGACCTCAAGAAAGACATTGACAGCAACACAATTATAGTAGGGGATTTTAACACCCCACTGTCAAAAATGGACAAATCTTCCAAACAAAATATCAACAAACATATTGTGGCATTGAACAACACCCTAGATGAAATGGGCTTAACTGATATATATAGAGCCCTTCATCCCAAACAAGCTAAATACACATTCTTTTCAAATGCACATGGAACATTTTCTCTTTTTTTTAAGGTTTTCTTTATTTATCTTTAGAGGGGAAGGGAAGGAGAGAGGGAGAGAAACATCAATGTATGGTTGCTTCTCGTGAGTCCCCTGCTGGGAACTGGCCTGCAACCCAGGCATGTGCCCTGACTGGGAATCGAACCACGATCGCATGGTTCGCAGGCCCGCGCTCAATCCACTGAGCTACACCAGCCAGGGCGGAACATTTTCAAAGATAGACCACATGAGAGGGCACAAAACGAGCCTCAACAAATTCAAGAAAATTGAAATCATACCAAGCATTTTCTCTAACCACAGAAGACTGAAACTGGAAACCAACCCCAAAGGAAAAAACCCAAAACACTCAAAATCATGGAGATTGAATGGCATGCTATTAAACAATGAATGGGTCAAGGATGAAATTAGGGAAGAAATCAAAAAGTTTCTGGAAACAAATGAAAATGAACGCACAACAACCCAAAACTTATGGGACACAGCAAACACAGTCCTAAGAGGGAAGTTACAGCAATACAGGCCTACCTAAAAAAGTTAGAAATATTTCAAACAAATAACCTAACCCTACGCCTCCAAGAACTTGAGGAACAACAAAAAAGACAGCCCAGAGCAAGTACAAGGAAGGAAATAACCAAGATCAGAGCAGAATTAAATAACATAGAAACTAAAGGCACAATTCTAAGGATCAATGAATCCAGGAGTTGGTTTTTTGAAAAGATAAATAAAATAGACAAACCTTTAAGTAGGCTCATCAAGAAAAGAAGAGAGAAGACCCAAATAAACACAATCAGAAATGAAAGAGGAGAGATTACAACTGATACCACAGAAATAGAAAGGATTGTAAGGAATTACTATGAAGAACTGTATGCCAAAAAATTTGAAAACCTAGGTGAAATGGACAAACTTCTAGAAATATATAATCTTCCAAAACTCAGTGAAAAAGAAGCAGAAAACCTGAACAGGCCAATAACAACAAATGAAATTGAAGCAGTAATCAAAAAACTCCCATCACACAAAAGCCCTGGACCAGATGGTTTCACAGGAGAATTCTACAAAGCTTTTAAGGAAGAGCTAACCCTTATTCTTCACAGACTATTCCAGAAAATCCAAAAGGAGGAAAAACTCCCCAAGTCTTTTTATGAAGCCAGCATCACCCTAATTCCAAAGCCAGATAGAGACACAACAAAGAAAGAAAACTTTAGGCCAATATCGCTGATGAACATAGATACTAAAATCCTCAACAAAATATTGGCAAACCGCATCCAACAATACATTAAAAAGATCATACACCATGACCAAGTGGGATTCATCCCAGGGATGCAGGGATGGTTCAATACTCACAAATCAGTAAATGTCTTACATCACATAAACAAAACCAATGACAAAAACCACATGATCATATCAATAGACACGGAAAAAGCTTTTGATAGGGTACAACACCCATTTATGATAAAGGCACTCAGCAAAGTGGGAATAGAGGGAGCATTCCTCAATATAATAAAGGCCATGTATGAGAGACTTACAGCCAACATCATACTCAATGGGCCAAAACTAAAATCTTTTCCACTAAGATCAGGAACAAGACAAGGTTGTCCACTTTCACCACTTCTATTCAATATAGTATTGGAAGTTTTAGCCACAGTGATCAGACAAGAAAAGGTAATAAAAGGCATTCAAATCAGAAAGGAGGAAACAAAACTGGCATTGTTTGCAGATGACATGATAGTGTACATGGAAAATGCTATAGCCTCTACCCAAAAAGTGCTCGAACCAATCAATGAATTTGGCAAAATAGCAAGTTACAAAGTCAATATCCAGGAATCAAAGGCATTTTTGTATACTAACAATGAATCAGCAGAAGCAGAAATCAAGAAAAAAATTCCATTCGATATAGCAAAAACAAAAATAAAATATTTGGGAATAAACCTAACCATGAAGATTAAAGACCTGCATGCAGAAAACTACACAACAGTGAAGAAAGAAATGAAGAAAAATACAAACAAATGGAAGCATATGCCGTGTTCATGGATGGGAAGAATTAATATTATCAAAATGTCCATATTACTTACCCAAAGCAATTTACAGATTCAAAGCAATACCTATTAAAATACCAATGGCATATTTCACAGACATAGAACAAACACTTCAAAAATTTATATGGAACCATAAATGACCCTGAATAGCAGCTGCAACTGATCTTCACAGATATGAGCACCTTGGTGAAGTATACACTAGAGCTCCAGAACTGTCTCTCCTGTGCTGAATGTGGACTTTGATCCATTATCTGACGAGAGAACATTTGGAGCTTTCTCATGCTGGAGGTGCCTGCCAACCAACAGTTGCTATTTCTAAGGTTTTCTCATCTTAGTGTGTCCATAGCAGTGTTTGTGAAATATTTAAATAGTCTCTTGCTCTTTGTCCTTATTATGTTATAAGAAAAGAATTTTAAAATATGGAAATGAAAGAAAAGAAATTGAGGGTCATATTTAATACAATCAAGACAGAGATTGGAATAATTCATCATGAATGCCAAGAAAAGACTCTCACTGGATTTGAATGCTGATTATGGGTTTAACCATTTAGGAAAAGAACATTTATGAATGCACATTAGTAACTGGATTTCAAAAGAGAATTTTATCACAAGTTTCTGCTGAGGCACAGAGAAAACAAGATGCTAAGTGAGGTTTTAAGTCATGAAGCAGGAATCATGAAGTTTACATGATTCTTAATCCTTCTTGCACATCAAGCATATAAAGGTATGGAAGTTGGAAGAGGGAAGGAATGTTTGAGAGAGCTGAGCCTTTTGTGCATTGAGGGCATCCCATAGGTAGAGTGGTGGAGGTGCTTCTCTTTTTAACACATCAATAAAAGCACTTTAAGGAGATGACTTCTGGAGTTAATCTGTACTATAGTTTGGGGAACATCATAGATTAGTGTCTGACTCTCACCTGGAAATCTAAAAGGCAATAGATGGCTGAGTAAAACACAGAATAGCAGAGTGCAGAACATGTGGCTGCATGGGGCAGCTTATACTCACACTTTGCCAAAGCAAAAAAAAAAGTATTTTCCTTCAAGAGAAAGGGAGAGAGAGAGAGAGAGAGAGAGAGAGAGAGAGAGGGCATGCATGCTGCCATAACTTTACCTTACATCTGTCCAAAGGATTTGCCTAGGACGGTAAAAACACTTAGTAGAAGGAGCTGGAGAGAAAAGCAGATATCTGGGGTATGAAGAAGGAGAAACAACACTAGAAGGAATACAGAAGTAGTTGCAAGAAAGAGAGATCCCGAGAGATCCAAAGAGATTGGAGATAAGGAAAAGATGATGATTTTCCCAGAGAATCTACACAAGTACTCACATGAAGAAGAGTTGAGTCTAAACATCTGCATAGCCAGAGAAAACTACCATGGCTCAGCATTGGCCAGGTCAGAACTCTTCTGCTGCCCTTATCTCTTTCTCCTTAATGCCTTCCAACCCTGTGAGTATCTGCAAATGTTGGTAGCAAGATATGGAAGTAAAACTAGAACTACATAGTCAGGGGAATATGAAAGCCCCTGTTGTCCCACTATAAGCAGTTAACTTGGGAAAGTTTCAACCTGGGAGAAAAATCACCTTAAATCACCTTAATCTAGATCACTATAAATCACCTTAACTGTGATTACAACTGCATGTAAGTGCTGTGAGCCCTTCTGGAGAATATTTGAGTGTGGGGTGATCTTGGAGAGCTCCAACACAATGGAGAAATTGACTAGAATGACCCCAAGTCACTGAAATATAGCTATAGCATTATTTGGGAGGGGGAGAACAGTCAAAGGGCAGGAAATGACAAAACCCTGGTACGTGTGTGCCTATGGAGTCACCCATAGTGTGAAACAGATGCTGAGCTGTTATCTGTGTTCAGAGGTGAAAGTTATTATGGAATATCAAAATGATATATACACCCCACCCCGACCAGAAATTCAGCTCTCTGGATCCCAGGCTGCCTTGGGCCATTCAAGATAAAGTGAGAAAAAATAGCTATAAAGCAGGTTATGCCTTTGTTTGTTTGTCTATCTGTCTCCATTCTCTTGGAAGGGGAGATAAGGGTCTGAACACAAAAATTAGCTTGAAGTAGATGTCTCCTCCATGTGGGAGGGGGGGAAAAGGGTAAGCCCGTTCCCAGAGCTGAAACAAGGCTTTAGATAAACTACAGGCAGAAAGAAAGACAAAAACCAATCTAGTCATTTCCTCAGCCTTATTTGGACTCAGAACACAGGTGTCTGGCCCTACAGGGTCCTAGCTTTGCTGCTGCTGTGAAGAGTTTCTGGTATTTTTGGTCTACTGAGTCCACAATTGTCTGGACCTGACTCCACGCTAAAACCCGTTCCTGCCTACTATGGGTTGTTGTAGTGTCAGCAGGTGCGGGGCTGAGCTGACCTGAAAGTAGGCACAGGCTCAGTGAACAGGACTCGAGACTCTGGGACTGCTGATAATTTATGATACCCTTCTGCCAGGTCCTAGTCTGGAAATCATATTGATGCTAGCTGGCTTAGCCAAATCACTTGCATATGCCCTAGGATAAGAGCTTGTTCTTGAAGAGAACCACATGAAAGGGAGCTGTGGATGGGCATTAGAGTTCTGATGCAGAGGCTGATTGCCATCCTAACTCATGATTCCTATTAAAAGCTCCCCCTCTGCCCGCCTCTGGCTGACCAGGCTCCGGAATCTCTCTGGGATAGAGTGATATTTCACTGCTTAGGTATTCTGCCTTCCAAATTAGCTGCAGTTTGCAGCAATGGATTGACAGCCTGACTCCACTTCCCTCACCTTTCTCATGCTGCACACAACTTAGTAAGGCAGTTGGATCACTCAAAGCAGCTATCTCCAGAAAGGGATTGAGTGTTTCAAGGCTGCTCACTGGATAAATGATCAGGACAAGAGGCACAGGGGATGAGGGGTTGTGCAAACCCACTTTTTCAAAACTATGGAAAAATCAGAATGTTGCCCTGAACAAGTCTTTGGAATATGATGGCTTTCTAGTTAAGGTGGATAAAAATGTTATTTTGTGAAAATGCTTTTGTCCCTCTTGCACACAACCCTTCCAGACCAAAGGTCTAGGAAAAGGAAAAGGAAAAGGAGAAGGAGAAGGAGAAGGAGAAGGAAGGAAGGAAGGAAGGAAGGAAGGAAGGAAGGAAGGAAGGAAGGAGGGAAGAAAGAAAGAAAGAAAGAAAGAAAGAAAGAAAGAAAGAAAGAAAGAAAGAAAGAAAGAAAGAGAAAGAAAGAAAGAAAGAAATGATTAAGAAAAACGGGGTTTATACTGAACACTTGCTTTCTTTATGTGTGTTTGAAATTTTGGTACATGCTAGGTAGAGGGTGCCTATGTGACTAGCCCTCAACAAAAAGGCTAAACTCTGAATCTTGAAAGGCTTCTCTAGGCTGGAATATATCACACACGTTACTAAATTTGTATTATTCAGAAGGGTGCACTCTAAGTCATTCCTCATAGGA
Source organism: Sturnira hondurensis (assembly GCF_014824575.4). NCBI lineage: Eukaryota > Metazoa > Chordata > Mammalia > Chiroptera > Phyllostomidae > Sturnira > Sturnira hondurensis. The sequence continues at coordinate 221,087 of NW_028079215.1, read as the reverse complement.
CAGGGAGAGCAGAATGAAGCCTGCATATGTATTCATCCAGACCCCTGCCTTAGAATCCAGCCACATATCCTTACATATCTCCTTCTAGCACATTTCTGAGAGGAATGGTGATCTTGGGGTCCCCTAACACAGTAACCAATGAAAATCTCAGATATTTTCTTATCATATTGTACATGTAGTAGGTTATTCTGAAATTTCAATCATATTAATTACCACTTTGACATTAAGGTACTCGATAGATCTGCCACCAGATAGTTTATTTAATGTGTTGACAAAGAAGCACATATAATATGTATGCCACATTTGAGAATATTTTTTAAATTTAACTTTTTAAAAAGATTTTATTTTTTATTTTTAGAGTAAAGGGAAGGGAAGAAGAAAGAGAAGTAGAAAAAACATTAATGTGTGAGATAAACATTGATTGGTTGCCTCTCACACGACCTGGCCTGCAACCCAGGTATGTTCCCTGATGGGGAATTGAACCCGCAACCCCCTTGTTCACAGGCCAGAAGTCAGTCCATTGAGCCACACCAGCTGGGGCTAAAATTTAACACTTTTATTACATTTTGACATATTACCTTTGCAATTGTAACTATTTTATTTTTGGTGTTATTCTAACAGTCTCATTCTGAGATGTCCATCGGATTCACCAGACAGCCAAAAGGATCTACACAAAAGGAAGTTGAAGACTCCTTGCAATGGGTCTAGATGTATGAATCACTAATGGGCAATTTATTACCTATAAATGAATAAACATTTAGTTCCCTAAATTTTATCCAGAGACAAGAAAGAACTAGTTCTACAGATGACATTTAAAGAGGCAGCAGGAGCCAACAACAAAGTCACTTGATAATTACCTCTATAATATATCTAAAAGGTAAGATATAATTGGGGATTTATAATGATGTTGAGCCTATGGAACTATAAAATGTAAGTTTCTTGTTGACCCTTATTTACTGTGTGCAGAAAAATCCCAAACTAAAACTCTGAAAAACACCTACTTCACTCTCAGGTGCCTCTATGATTGCAGACTGCCACTTGACTCTGCTTGGTACAAAGACAGACTTCCATACAGATGTTGGAAGTGGAAATGAAGGCAGAGACACGTTGACCCTCACTGGCACTGGCATGTCGTAATATTAAATGCTATAATGTCATCTACAACAATAACTTAATTTTTGTTTATGTTGACTAGGTTTTAAAATATTTTTTGAAGTCTTAAAACCTGATGAAACGTTTTGCAATCAAGTTAATGGTTAACACCTTAACATTTATTAAAACAATGTTACAAATTTGATTTTAGCAGGATCACTGGAGAGTTATTAAACTTGTGAAAATAGATTAGTGTAGTACCCTGTTCATTCTTTAAAGATGTACAGAGATATGTTACCTGTTGCAAATGTTTTCCTTCACAGTGAACTACTATGAAACGGGATTTTCTAATTGTCTGTAACTAAAGTTTTTCTTTAACTGAATACAAAAATACTATGCATGTAAAAATACTAAGAAAGTTTATTTTATGCTATTTACACTTCTCTACACACAGCTCCTTATCATTTCTTCATGGTAAACTGCACTTATGCGGCCCACAGATGCCTTTATAAATTTGTGCAAAGCATCTCCAGTATCATATCATCCATGCTAACCGCGCCAATGATGGGCCTGAAGAACAGTTCAGCAATGGCAGTGGCACTGATGAATCGAAGCTCAAAAAGGACACTATTCAGTGCAGCAACTCTGGCATGGAACCCTCTGTGCATCATCCTGGTGTGTTCGCCGAGGATCTGCTGAGTTCCCCACTGAAGTCCCTGAACGTACTTCACACACTGCAGACCTGGTAGATCTGGAGAATACAAGAGAAAAATCTCTTTGTTACTGACAGCTCACTCACAAGAGTCCTTTGCTAGCTTTTTTATTTACATAAAAGGTTTTTTTCTTTTATTGATTCTAGAAAAGGGGGAAGGGAGGAAGAAAGAGAGGGAGAGAAACATTGATCAGTTGCCTCTTGTATCCCCTCCAACTGGGACTGAACCTGCAACCCAAGCATGTGTCCTGACTGGGAATCGAACCAATGACCTTTTGGTTTGCAGGATGACACCCAACCAACTGAACCACACCAGCCAGGGGGTTTGCTAGCTTTTTAAATATATCCATTCATGCCCCTTCCTAAATTAAACAAGAGCTTAAACTTCCTGGTGAAAGGGGCTTTCTAGAGCAAGAATAAATGCCAATTCAGGTCTAAATTTTCAGAAGCAATGCTTTCAAGAATGAAACATTATATAATTATTCTTATTTATTATTCACTATGTTTGTATCCTCACACTTAAAAACTGCTGGCCCTGAGCCAATAAATGCACACTTAATTCAATGTGACTGTAGAATGTAGTTTAATAAATCATTGCTCCAGTTTACTATCTGTGTAAATCCGAAGAAAGTAAAATTATTTCAAGAAGAGAGAAATTCACCATTTACTTGTGGGAAGCAGGCCATTGTACAATAATAAGAAGCTCTGCCAGTTACAAATATTTTACCATCCTCCCTAGAGTTTTCCACCATTATAATAATTATCCAGCCAATGGTGGTAAACTTCAGACACAAACTGTGGCTCACCGTCTTGTTTTATGAAACTATTTGCCTGCAGACTGATTTTAGTCTTGAGTCCCATAATAATTTAAGAGATAACACCAGACACTTAGCTCATTGTGCCATAATTTCTGTAGGGGAAGATGGAGAAAAAAGAGTGATTCTAATGAGTGCACCAAAAGGCTCTAAAAAATTACTTTAAAATTAGAGGACTTTGAAAGTACTGCTTTACAGCCATTAAAAGGTTAAAAAGTCAACATGAAAACATCATGGATTGCAACATGGTTCAAAAGTAACTTTTCAAATAGAGAACACATGACCTTCTTGCAGTCCAGTGTGAAACCCAAGTAAAACTGAGTGAAATACAATGAGGAAAGATGAAGTGCCTATAAATTTAAGAAGGTGGTAAGAGGAGGCTGCTTTTTAAAGTCCTTTGATCCTCCATGATATTACTGTAAAGTTCTTTTTTTATTTATTTTTATTTTTTTATTTTTTTAAATATAGTTTATTGATTATACCATTACAGTTGTTCTATTCCCCCCTTCATTCCCCTCCACCCACACACTCCCTCCCCCACTTTTCTCCCCCCTTAGTTTATAACCACGTGTCTCAACTTCTTTAGATTCTATATTTCCCCCACTATTCTCGCCCTCCCCCTATCTATTTTCTACCTACCATCTATGCTATTTTCTTTGCCTTCTCCCCCCTTCTCCTCCTCCCACCCCCCTGTTTCTAACCCTCCATGTGTTCTTCATTTCTATGGTTCCACTCCTGATCTAGCTGTCCTCTTGGTTTACTGTAAAGTTCTTCAACTTGTATTTAATTAATCACCAACTTATCATTCTGTTGAAGTGATGTCAACGAAAATTGCAATCATATTCCTTCTCTTTTTCTACAAAATGCAACCGAGATGTATTTCAGAAGCACCATGCTAATCCTCAAAGAGTAGTAGAACCAATGTCCTTTAAAAAATAATAATGGCAATAAATGAGTCATTCCTATTATAGACAAATACCAAATTTGATAAATAAATTGAAAGCAAAAAAAGCAGCATCTCTAATCCATATTCTAATTCTGATTACTCCAGTCCACACATTAACATCCCCTACTACCTACAGATCATTATAAAGGCTTGGGACACAAGTTTACTGAGTTTGAATTTCACTGATGATGGTAAGAAGAGGCTTGCATGAAACTCCACGGCAACATAAAGCTCCTCTAGGTCAGATTCATGGCTCATTAAAACTTTGTGATGTGAATTCTACATTACTTTTGTCTGCTTTCATACCACACCTCCCCTTTTTCCATCTCACCTGTGCTCTAAAATGGCTTTTTCCCCCAAAGAAGGCTTGCCTTCAAAGTAGATTTAGGGAAGAAAGAAAGGTGGATAGATGGACTCCACAGTAAAAAAAAAAAGTTAAACATAAAGATCAAGGGATCCAAAAGGATAAACACCAAAGAAAGTACACACACTTAACAGGCTTCACTTTTCCTCCCAATACATGCACTTCTGTTTTAAATACACTCAGCTGATTGGGAGGATTCTGAAAAGCAGAGCAAGAATAAGGGAGATTGTGTGTGTGTGTGTGTGTGTGTGTGAGAGAGAGAGAGAGAGAAAAGTGTGCAAAACAACAATATAGGGTAAAGGAAAAGAGGGAAACTAGTGAAATGTAAACTTCTGGAAACTGGCCCCTGTCTTATGTTTGTATCCCAACAGAACAAGGCACATGACAGATGTTTAATAACACAGGCTGAAGGAAAGAGTAAACTATTTCCCAATGATCTTAAGAACCACCTGGGGCACTTGAATGCAGGTTTACAGACCCTGGACCAGAGTTACTTAATCAAAATCTGTAGGGGCGGGCCTAAAGAGACTTTAAACAAGCCTTGCTGCCCCCCCCCCCCGCCCAAAAGTTTCCAATGCACAGGCAAGTTTGGAAGACAATGATGTAATCAAATTGTTACCTACGACCGCTGGGATAAGCTGGCATTTCTAGGTCCTAAAATATATTTGACTTGTAAATGAATTCTTTCCCCACTACACACTGCTCTATACCCTTTCGAAGATGGTAGGCAGGAGGTAAGGACATAACCTGAGACTCCTGGTGTCAGGAAAACAATGTTATCAAATCTATCCCAATGCAAGCTGCCTGGAAACTTGCAACCCACTGTGGCCCTTTTGGAAGGACTCTGATTGGAGATGACTTAATAGTTGAACATACTTGAGACTAGGTTCTAGGCTATCCAGGGAGACGTTCTCCCATGATTTGGTTGCACTGTATAGAGGACAATGTCTAGCGCCCAAAAGACATTGGGCCCAGGAGAGAGGAGGCCCATGCTCCACAACTCACTGGCCATTTACTTTGCAGTAAGGTCCCTTGGGACTAGGCTACCTAATCTGCAAATGGGACAGAGGACAAAGGAACTTGATTAGGAGGTCTCTAAGGTCTTTTCAACCTATAACATACAGTGCTCCTGCTCACAGTCCCTAGTGTGTCATTTCCCTGCCCCATTGCTAGCCTAATATTCACAGACACTTGAAGGATGACACAGTACAGCTGCTTAGGACCCAAAAAATGACCGTTCATAGGAAGACCCATGAAACACTAAGTCATGTCCTGCCTGACAGTGTCCCCAGAGGATGGTCTCCCTACGGGTCCTTCATAAATGTTTCACTTCTTTCCATCCTTAATAGAGTCCCTCCAACAGAAAGGTTCTAGTAAGTTTCAGAACTGGGTTTCAGAAAGAGAAGTTGCAAACTTTGCAGGAAATACAAACTTTTTTTTTACAGCTATGCTACTGGATTTAAAAGACCAGAAGAGGCGGAATACCCATGTCCCTCAAAGGCACAGACTTTTGTGTAGTAACAGAAAGTTATAGAGAGATAAGTACAAACCTCAACAAAGTATGCCCCTCCTCTAGGATGAGTTTCTGGCAGCAGCCCACCCACGAGAAGTGGTTTCTGGAGCTCCCCCAACTGTGCTGAGTTAGTACCCATTCTTCACTTTTGCCCAGACACTTCCTTGATCACTGAACACTCTTCAGTGCCTGAGTCCTAGTAGGCACTGCGGAACCCCCTATTGAACAGAGAAAACCCAGAGCCAGAGGCGGGAGACCTTACCTGGGGTAAAGAGCACGATCCCCTTGAGGTAGGCGTACTCCTTGGAACTGATGCCCAGGCTCCAGCACTTGGCAAGGAAGCTCTTAATAGCTTGGACTTCGGAGGCTGATGGCAAACGCCTGGCTTCTGTTGGTGGCACCAAGTGTGGCTGCAGGGTAGGGAGACGCGACGGCTCTTCGCCGGCGGTCTCCCGCCGCCTGGTGGTGAGGATATTCTGCAGTGAACTGGGCTCCGAGGTCTCCATGGTCTCGAAGCTCACGCGATCCTGGGCCAGCTCCAGCATGAGTAGTGGCGCCCAGCCGCTGCGCACCAGCACCAGCTGCTGGTCCAGGGGCAGAACCTGGAAACAGGGTAAGTACTTGACAAAGCGCATCGTCTTCAATAGGCTCGCTGAAGCTGCCTCGCAGGCCACCTGTGGACTCTTGAGGGTCACTCGCTGCTGCGCGCCACTCGAGGGGTTCCACCAGGGGGCCCCCGGCAGCACTCCCGGCTGAGCCGCGTGCGTTTGTTTTGAGCTTGTGAGCATGTTGTTGAGGATGCTGCTTCCCTTCCGTGGGTGGTTTTCACCGCAAAAGCAGCAGCGGTATATGAACGCCATGGCCCGCCTGCCCGGCAGCCCCTCTCTGCCCACCGGCTGCTCCGAGCCGCAGGAGCAGCCCCAGCACGTCCCCGCCAGCCGTGCCTTGGGTGCCTCGGAAGCTTCTTGCGTTTGTTTTGCGCTCGTGAGCATGTGGTAGAGAATGCTGCCTTGCCGTGGGTGGTCTTCGCCGCACAAACAGCAGCGGTACAGGACCGCCACTGGCCGCCTATTTGGCAGCCCTTCTCTGCCCACTGGGGGCTCCACGCCACAAGAGCAGCCCAGGCATGCGCCCCTCAGCCTCACCTTGGGCTCCGCTGCTTCTGATGCCTCGGGCTTTCGCTTAGCGCTCATGAGCATGTTGTACAGGATGCTGCCCGGCCACTGATTGTCCTCACCCGCCATGACCGCTCTGCCCACAGCCCGGCTCTGTCCAGTGGCGGGCGCCTGGGATCTATTTATACTGAGCGCGCACGCACGCGCGTCCACTGTCTCCGCCTGGGCGAGGGCGTGGAGGGGGCGCGGCGCTGCACACCCGAATGTTTGGTGGTGACTTCGGAGGTTCGAACGGGGCAGATGCGCCTTAAAGGCTGGAAATGGAAGAGAAACGGAGGCATGACAACTCATGGACACTTCCCTTTTTCCTTTCATTACAACCTTCCCTGCTTCTGGAAGACCAGAGCAGAGCACAAGGAACAGGTATTTGGGGCACTGTTCCAACTCTCTCCATTTATTCCTTTTATTGGGAGGGTAGGGGTGCCTAAAAGGGGGAAAATTTCTATGCCATCTTTGCAAACTTTCATTGAGTGGTCAAACTTCATATGACTTGTATTTTGTATATGGATAGGAAAGTCTCATTTTCAGGGAACTTGAAAAATACAGACCCTGGGAACTTAGTAGAAGTGGCCAACCTCAGGCCCCAACCAGAACTTTTGACTCTGAATCTACATTTTAACGAGGTTCCCAGGAGATTTGCATGCACCTTAAATTAGGGAAAGCACTGGTCTAATGATGCTGTCATAAACATTTTTTATTAATTCAATTAATGCTTATGAGCACCCACTCTGATGCTGTTAGAGAGCTAGGGGCAGCAATCAGGATGTCAAAGTGGCTAATATTTGGGGATATAATAATCAGAAGGGGCTAAAGTTTCAGTGAAAACTTTGAATTCTTCTAGATGTATCATATTGGGCAGCTGTGTAATTCACATTTCTTCTCCCACTCTAAGTGAATAATGAGAAACACAGGTTTCAAGTCCCGCGGATCCTTTGGTCCTCACTTGCCTCCTTCTTTGAGTTCCATACAGGTGTTGAAATCAGTGGATTTCTCCATATTACTGCCTGCCCCTTCTGTAACTAGCTGATTGTTTCAATCCATTAGGGAATATCAAAATCACAACTCTTTAGTCCTCAAATTTCTCATCTTTCTTTTTTAAAGGTTACTTACTTATTTAGTTTTAAACAGAAGGGAAGGGAGAGAGAGAGGAAGAGAAACATCAATGTGTGGTTGCCTCTGGCACGCCCCCAGCTGGGTGGGGGCCTGGCTTGCAACACAGGCATATGCCCTGACTGGGAATCGAACCAGTGACGCTTTAGTTTGCAGGCTGGCACTCAATCCACTGAGCCACACCAGCCGGGGCAAATTCCTCATCTATAAAATGGAATGTTTATTTGGTGACTAAAGACATGAAGCAGTAAAAGGGACTGCTGTATACCTCTGGTATAGGATCCTCTTTCTCCTTTTTCAGTTTCTCTTAAAACCTGGAATTCTGAGCATAGGAGGAAAACCTAGGAGACACATACTTTGCATTCAACCCAGAAATTTATTCTGCCTGTAAGAGGCCCTATAACACAGTGGTTAAATCTCTAGCATTGGTGCCAGATTGGTTCAATTTTAATTTTGGCCCTGACACTTCGTAGCTCCCTGGCCTTGGAAAATATATTAGTTTCCTATTGCTGTTGTAACAAATTACCAGAAATTTAGTGACTTAAGCAACAAATTTATTGTGTTACAGTTCTGGAGGACAGAACTGTGAAATCAGTTTCACTGTACTAAAATCAAGGTGATATTTCTTCCAAAAGCTCTAGGGGATAAGCTTTTCCCTTGCCTCTTCCAGCTTCTATAAGCTGCCTGCATTCCTTGGCTCCTAGCCACATCACTCAGACTCTGCTTTTACCTTCTTTCTGACTCTTTTAAGGATTTTTATAATTACATTGGGTAAACCCAGATAGATAATCTAGAATAATCTCTTCATCTCAAATTTTTTCAATCACATCTGCAAGTCCCTTTTACGATGTGAGATAACACATTCACAGGTCCTGAGGATTAGGAATTGGACATTTTGGGGGTGGCATTATTTAGCCTTTCACAGGAAAGCTACTGTACCTCAGTTTCCTTATTTGTCAAACGTGGACAATAGTCTCTGTGAGGTAATCCTTGTATTGTGTTAATTTGTATAATGAATGTTTGCTTGGTACAAAACTGTTGGATGTATCAACCATTATACTCCCCTTCCTTTTTTAAATAATTTGGAATAATTTCAGGTTTAGGATGTGATACTATACATCAGCACTACCATTATTCTATCTCTCTAAAGGAAACCCACCCTCACCCTCCACCCAGAAGCTGTCTCATTTTCTTCTGCATGTCCACATTTCTTGGCCTAGACTCAAAACACTGGATGGGTTACCTGGTCCCCAACAGTAATGTATATTGGAAATGTTATCTCTTGCCCATTTCATCATTTGCCATGTCTATCATTCGGGCTACTATTTTGAGTATGGTTATCGTTGCTTGTACAGTCTTCCTGTTTGATGAAGCCACTAACCACCCTAGGTAGGACTGAAAACACAGCTAGCCTCAGCTAACCTTAAGTTACCAGTGCTAGTTACTTTTAATTATGTTACCCCATGTTATTTTCTTCCTAACACTTATCAGAATCTGATATGATTTATTTATTTATTTGTTTATTTATTTATTTGATGCTTGTTGGTTGTCACACACACACCCCCCACACACACACACACTAGTATAAAAGTCCTTTGAGGCCCTGGCTGGTGTAACTCAGTGGATTGAGCTCAGGCCTGCGAACCAGAGGATCGTGGTTCGATTCCCAGTCAGGGCACATGGCTGGGTTGCAGGCCGGTTCCCAGCAGGGGACTCACAAGAGGCAACCATACATTGATATTTCTCTCCCTCTCTCCTTCCCTTCCCCTCTAAAGATAAATAAATAATTTTTTTAAAAGTCCCTTGAGGCAAGGAGTAAGTCATTCTGTATCCCAGCAGCTAGAACAATGTCTGGTATGCAGTAGATGCTCGAAAATATGTTTGTTGGCCACCCATATCTTTACATAAAGAGGAGGAGGCTACAGTTTGTACTCTATAGACACAGAGAATAAGCATTCCCACACAACTATTGCTGCAGTAAATCTGAAGGAAGGAGAAGTTAGCAGGCTCCATTGAACTCAGAGCTTTCTGAAAACATTTTTAAAAAATACTCAGAGTGCGCCATGGCTGGTGTAGCTCAGTGGATTGAGCATGGGCCTGTGAAGCAAAAGTTCACTGGTTTGATTCCCAGTCAGGGCATGTGCCTGGGTTGCAGGCCAGATCCCAGCAGGGGAAGCATGAGAGGCAACCACACACTGATGGTTCTCTCCCTCTGTTTCTCCTTCCTTTCCCCTCTCTCTAAAAATAAATAAATAAAATATTAAAAAATACTCAGAGTGCTTCAGGCACTGTGGTAAAGTAGCAGGAGGACCTAGTTAACTGACTGTCAGAAGACATGACTTTGAATTTGGGCTCTTTCACTATAAAGAAATATATTATATTGAATAGCTTATTTAACTTCAGCTTTCACTTGTGAAATGGGGGGAAAATACTATACACCAATATAATCTGTACACCCTAAGCTCTTTCAAAGGTTGTTTTTTCCCTCTCAATATATTTCTTTATTAAATGTTTGCTGACCTCTTATTTACATTGAAAATATAAAGCAACTTCAGTTTACACTCATTCACTTTCTAATGATTTAACATCAAACATTTAACATAAGATTAGCCTTTTCAGCTATGAAATTCGAAAAAATCCTATGAACTATTGTAATATGTGTACCCTAAACCTCTATAATTCAAGAGTTTTTCTAAATCTCTTTCATCTTATAACTGTATTTTTTAAAGTACTAGTAACTTAAACTCATTTTTGTGACTTTAATCATTCACACCTAGCACTTATTAGATGCCTTTGACTTTGAGTTTCAGATATTGTCTCAAACTGAAACTTCAGTACTGTGCTGAGAACCATGCACTTGTAATATATTGGTTCTAATTTAAACTTCCCAGGAGCAGAGTCTTCTGATTTTTTTTACTTGTGGTTTGTTTGTTTGTTTGTTTGAAGTTGTGATCCTGTATTTGCTACTCTGAAGGGCTTTCTAGGTTCTTTGGATTGACTGTTTCTAAGAAGAGATTGTCTGCTTGTCCTTCACAAGTATTCATCTTTGGAAATGTCAAGAGAAAACTGACTTCATCTTTACACTTTCCTTTTTTTTGCCCTGAATGAATAGCTTGTGAGAAACAAAATCATCTAAACACATCAGTAATGCCAACTTACAGGTTGCTACAGTGAAGACGTAACCTTCTAAGGCAAGCACAGGCTTCTTCATTTGATTCATTCCCTGTCCTTAGACCACTGTGACAGCTAGACAAAAGGACACTTATCAACTGCACCTGTCATGTGCCAAGTTTGTCCACAATTATAATTTGGGTATTTACACTGAGTCATTGTTCGATGACCTTGGTCAGTTGGACACCTGTTCTTCAGAGTCCATTATCTATTCCAACTCAGGGTGGGAGTAAAGCTGCTCTGCCTGCCTGCATGCAACCTTCAACTTCAAAGCAATTCAGTTTTCATTAAAGGATGTAGGCATGAAGTACAGGTGGGGATAAAGCCAGGTAAAATTATAAAACTGAACTTTGCACAGCAAGCTGCTCTTGACCTGGGAAGGCTCTATGATCTGAAACCTGATATGAATTTTCAATCCAGGCTGAAAAGAGCTAGAATGCCTCAGAATTCAGTCTCTTCAGTAAACAAGTGATAGGGAGTAACACTAGAGTTTTCCTGATTTTTCAAGGTAAATATTGGGTAAACACTATTATAGAAGAATAGTGGCTGATAAAATCCAAGAGATAGCCTTCCTCCTTTTCCTTTCCAAGACCCAGATGTCTAAAGCTCTTTTCTTGTGGATGAGTTAACAGGCTTTAGTTGTCAACTAATGAAACCCCTGAAGACAATCTAGTCATCTTTATTTATTTCCTTTTGAATAAGCAACAAGAAGGCCTTAGGGGTCACATAGGTGCTGAGCTGGGATAATGACTCTCATAGCCACAGTAATTCACAAATTTTCTAAAATCAGCTTTTCAAATCACTCAAACAACCACTCTGTTCAAGGAAAAATGTTCATCAAACCAATTTGTTTTACTGCATCTATCAATTTTGAATCCATCTCAATGCCACGTGTTGATCAAATTGTTTAATTAATAAATGTAATTGACTGACAGGTTAAAAATGATTGTCCCATTGGTTGACAAGATACTAAAACTGATTTGACTGGTCACTTTGAAAATCACTGCTCCTTTGGTCCACGTAACTATGTCCTGTAATGGTGATGATAATATTAGTTACAGACTCCTATTGTATCAAAGTCTGGAACTGTTATAATATCTCCCTCCCAAGAACTTGCTTTATTTTCCCATCCAACTTCTCTTATATTTCCCACAGTCATTATACATAGAGTGCCTTGTATATTGCTTGAAATATTAAAGACACTCAAAAACAACTGTTAATAAAACAGTGAATGAAAGGTTTCTTCCACTTCACTAGGTTGTTCAACTGTTGCTCCTCCTTTCCCATGATTGTGTGTGTTTTTACAATCTTGCCAGCCCTGGTGGAAAGACCGTAAGTCCCCTGTGCTAGTTTGATAATCTCAAAAATGAGAGCAAATATTTTATCTGTGTTTACTTCACAAAGTTATTGACTATATAAAATGATTAACCATGCCTCACAATTGTGAGTTATTAAAGTTAGAGTGCAATTTATTTAAGTTGGAAGCATCATACTTTTTGATGTGATGTGTTGCCTAACTAAATGCACTTGAAATAAGGGATCCTATGGTTGACAATAAGTCACTCGAATTTGGAGTTAAATATGCTTAACATTAGCAGTGCCATAAACCTAATTGCTTTCCTTGAGCTCACAATAACAAACATATGAAGAACAAAAAACTAAGTTGTTGTAGACTGCTCTGCCTGGTTTTAGGAATTATATCTCGACCCACTGTGGCAAAGGGTGAGCAACAACCTCTGGGATGCAAGCCGCAGGAGACAAAGCTTGTCTCTGGTAGCAAATGCTGCCTCGGTTTCCTCTCCATGCCCCCAAAGCTTGGTCAGAAGTCAATGACGGGTAAGACTCCTCACAGCAGGGGGCAACCTAAGCCAGACTCGATCACTTTGGAGGCCTTCATGGAAGGACTTGGGGGGGGCTGCAACAAAGAAGGAGCAATGAACTCTTGCCCCACCACCACCCCAGGGCTTTGACATAGCCTGAGTCCCCACGTTCTCTGGGAGAAGTGCTTCCTGGCTCTAATCCAATTAAGCCTGAATGACCTGATGGGGAAAGGTGCAGCTCCTTGCCTTGCTAGAGCATGTCCTGAGGAAAATCTGGCATCACAAAGACTTCCTGATAAACTGGTGAAATCTGCTCTGCTAAGAGTGCTTTCATTCATATGTTAAGGGTTCGAGCAGGAAACTCTACAACTCTGTTCCTGACAGACTCTGACTCAAACTAAGCCCTCAGATTTCCTTGAAATGTTATCTACTGTTTGATCCTTGCCACCCTGTATTCCTGTGTATTATAACCTAATAAAAGCCCCTGGAGGAAGGGGCTCCTGGCCTTTTTCCCCCAAGAAACTGGCCACTGCTCACGGCCTTTTTCCTCTGGGAAAATGGCCACATCTCCTCCCCAAGCAGATCACATCATGTCTCAGTCATGTTTATTCTCATCCATGGTGGCTAGGGGGACTTGCGAGGAAAGTTGCCCCCACACTAAGTGAATGGGTGTACATGAATTTCTTTACAACAGAACCAAATGATGGAGATGCAGAAAATCAAAATTTTATTTCCAAACTGATGTTTTTGCTCTGGTGGGTGTAGGTGGATTCTTAAGAAGCAGCTGTCTTAACTTGAGTTCTCAGAAGCAGGGCACTACACAGGATTGTGTGCACATGTCAGGAAATTGACCCCAGGAAGCAGTGGTGAGAATGCAGGAAAAGTGAAACTGGGAATGAGGGAAGGCCAATATCAAGGTGAATTGCTGAGGTTACTGTTGTGGGTAACTCCTCCAGGAGTCACTCCTCCAGGGCTTCCCAGAATTTCCCATCAAAGGAGGTGACAGCAGTATTTATCCATTAGTTTCCACCTCCCAAGGGGGAATACTTCCACCAATATCTATGGTGTTACAAAGCACAGTTCTTATTTTAAAAGCCACTGCCCTCATGGAACTGTGTACCCACCTATTTGGAATCAAGGGTATGGGCAAGAAGATACAAAGCAGGGAATCTGAGAGGGACAGATTATCCTTGTCTAGCTGCCCTGAGATCAATCCAGTTGATAAGGGAATTGGTTGAGGTGAGACAATAATGACCACAGCACTCTTTTGCTGAGCTTGCTCATCTTTAAAAACCATGTTACCATAATGTCCCAGGCCATTTAATTCTCTAGATAAGTAAGACTTGAGTGGAGGAGGCCAGCAAGAACATTCACCCAGAATTGGATAATATTTGTCCTGACTCAGTCTTTATTCAACAGTGTTACCAGCCACTGTTACAGAGTGGAAAAACAAAAGCCAGAATTCCACTGTTTATCAGTAAAACAACCATATTTCACCAGATATATACAACCTTTTTTTGCAAAAATAAGAGTTGTAGCTTTACATGTATCTTTTGGGTATTTCTAAAGACTGACATTATTCACAGCGTTTTTAATATTTAATTGATCTATTCAAAGAAGTTTTAGCAAAACCAGAAACTTCACACAGGCCTCCTCTTCAGACCTGAGGTATGGCAGGATCCAGGTACTCTAACTACATTTCTAGAACCTATTTCTTGAAGTCTTCTGACATCTCATTCCAATGTGAGTTATCCTTGATTCATATCCTGCAAGCAACCCAGTAGCCAATTTTATCAACTCCACCTTCAAAATGTATCTCAGATCCAACATTTTCCCATCTCTATCATCACTATATCATGGCTGAAGCCACCATCTTTTCCATCCTCACTGGTTATAGTTCTCCAAATAAAAAGTGACGCTTAAAGATGTGAGCTTGTATAGCTTTTCATCACACTTAGAAAAATGCAGAGGTGTAGGCCCTTACTCTTAGAATACTTACTCTTAGAATATCTGGCCCTGGCTCTCTCTAACACCTATCCCTCACTCTGCTCCAACTACATGGCCTTCTTGATGTTCCTCAAACCTGAAATCTCCCTCATCCGGATTGTTGCACCTCCTCCTGCAGATAATCATATGGTTCATTCTTTTAACTTCCGTTTGGCTTTGCTGAAATGTCATGTGCTTGGAAAGGCCCTCCCTGTCTGACTTCCCTGCCTAAAACAACACCTCTGCACTCTTTTTTAAAAGATTTTATTTATTTATTTTTAGAGAGAGGGGAAGGGAGGGAGAAAGAAAGAGAGAAACATTAGTGTGTGGTTGCCTCTCACATGGCTCCCACTGGGGACCTGGCCTGCAACCCAGGCATGTGCCCTGATCAGAAATCAAACTGGTGACTCTTTGGTTCACAGCCCACAGTCCAGTGAGCTACACCAGCCAGGGCCACCTCTGCACTCTTTATCCTTGCCTAATTATCATTACACATCTATGTGTGTATTTATTGGATGATTTGTTTCCTCTGTGCCTCTTCTGTGAAAATACACAATCTATGAGAGTGCAGACTGAGACATTCCTGCTATGTTCCTAGCACCAACAATAGTGCCTGGAACATGCAGTGATGAGTAATATGGAGTGGCTATTCTCCAGGTCTCCTGAACCTGGCTGCCTGTGTGGAATTTCATTTTCATTCTCCTATTGACTGAGCAAGCTACTCTATGGGCGGTTCCTTAATTAATTACCTGAACAAGTAACTGTCCGGCAACCCACTCCCACTTTTCATACCACCTCTTTACCAGGTGGAAAATGCCAACCTTCTCAGTAGCTTTTCCTTGTGTGTTTTCTGGGTCATGATTTCCCTTGCCCTAGTTTATCTATCAGTGTAAATATATCTCCCTTCCAAAAATCTATACAAATCTCCATTCCCATGGATTGTTTCCTTCTCAAAGCTGTAATCAATTTATCTTCCTTATACTGTTTACTGTGTCATTTCAATAGGATTCTGTGAGGAGAGGTAAATGTTTGTATTTTGCCTGATACCTTGAGCTACAAGCTCCTGGTTAACAATTTAGTAAACATGAAACTGTTAGGACTCTGTGGTGTGTGTGTGTGTGTGTGTGTGTGTGTGTATTTTCTTTAGAATTTGTATAACGTGAGAACATATTCCAAGGGATAGCCCAAAATGATCTGGAGCCCACAGTTTTCAAGATGGTGGAATTTGGTTTATAGGCCACGAAAGCAAAACTGTCCACTGCCACTTCTATGACCTCCCTCCAGCTGAAGTCTGATGGATGGAAGCAGAAGATACCATTAGAGACCAGACCCTTAAGTAACCTTTCAGCAGCATTTGAAGTGGGTGTTCCACGTATGAGAAAGGACACACACAAATAAGAAATAAAACATTTCATAACAATTCTGCTAAAACTACAAGTACTGTAAATAAAATATAACTTGCCATTTCTCTTATATCTAGAATGGTATGTATAAGAAAGGTTCTAACAACCTTTCTGCATTCATCTCTCAAATTTTGCCCCATATTATAGATGCCCACACAGATATTAGACATCCCAAAACACATCGTGCTTCTTGTTATTTCTTTACAAATTAAATTCTTCCAAAAATAGCCAGTTAATTTTTTAATTATGTAATTATATCATTAGTATGATTTACAATGTTGTTTTAGGATCAGAAAATGATTTAACTGTTAGGTAATTGCAAGCTAGTATATTAAATTAAATATTTGTGGATGAAACTGCTAAGCCTGACAAGCTTGGGGGAGGCCTGCATGATGGCCTTGGAAACTTGTGGACCTACAATAAGCACATAGAATGGTGTGAACTTACCAACTAAAAGTAGGTCATGGCAGGCAGTAATGTCCTAGGCTGGAATCTTCCCTGAAAAAAGTTCATCTTTACCTTAATTGAGCCTATTGTGGGGGTTTTTTTGCATCTATGATAACATAAATTTGGAATGTCAATTTTTATTTTTCTGGATCCCTCAAAGCACAGACGCCATGGGGAGACCCCTCTTTACCGTGGATCCCAAAAATCCCCTCATTGTTATTGTTATCATGTTAATTGTTGATTGCTAACTATCTTGTATCACCTATGTAAAAAAAGTATGTGACCATCATTTTATTTTCTATTCAATCCAAGGGGCTTCCTTGCTTTGCTTTCTCCAGCCTCCCTTAATCTACCAGCAATAGATTTCATGTATTACAACCCAATAATGCCTCCTCTTTTGATTGTAATATACAAAATAAGCTGCAAAACTGTCATTTTCTGGAGCAATTTCTCAATCTATTCAGGTTTTGCTCCCCAGCAATTGTTGTCAGTTTGGCTCAAATAAACTCATAAAAATTCTTTAAAAAATAAAATAAATTCTTTTTACACCTCTATACTTTTGAATATGGTATTTGTTTCTAGAATGTCCTTTTTTTTTTTTTCAAAAAAATCTTTGAACCTTTACATAGATTTCCAAATTCAATTTCAGTGTCATTTTCCACATGAAGCATTCCCAAAAACCCTTAAATAGGGTTTGTCTCTCTTTCTTCAGTGTAATCATATGTCCTATGTGTGCTTTCCACGTGTCCTATGAGCTTTCAACATATTGTTTATAATTCTTTTGATGTATTTATTTCCCTATTATAAAATGAGGTTCTTGAGAATGTAAATAATGTCTTATTCATTTTTGTAGTCACTATCTTCTTCATATTGGGATCTATATAAGTAAATTTGAGTTAGTTATGCTACATAAGAATTAATCTCCCATGGGAAACAGTATGGAATTTTCTAAGAAAACTAAAAATGAATATGCCTTTTGACCCAGCAATTCCACTGCTAGGACTATATCCTAAGAACCCTGAAACACCAATCCAAAAGAACCTATGCACACCAATGTTCATAGCAGCACAATTTACAATAGCCAAGTGTTGGAAGCAACCTAGGTGCCCATCAGTAAGTGAATGGATCCAAAAACTATGGTACATTTACACACTGGAATTCTATGCAGCAGAAAGAAAGAAGGAGCTCCTACCCTTTGCAGCAGCATGGATGGAACGGGAAAGCATTATGCTGAGTGAAATAAGCCAGGTGATGAAAGACAAATGCCATATGATCTCACCTTTAACAGGAATCTAAACAACAGAACAAACAAGCAAACAAAATATAACCAAAGACACTGAAATAAAGAACAGGCTGACAGGAACCAGAGGGGGGAGGAGAAAGAATTTCAGGGGAAAAGGGGAAGGATTCACAGGAACAAGTATAAAGGACACATGGACAAAAACTAAGGCGGGAGTGGGAAATGGGAGGGAGGTAGGGAGCACGGGGTGGGGGTGGGCTGAGATGGGAGTAAATGACAGAAAACTATACTTGAACAATAATTAAATAAAACATAAAATAAAATAAAATAATTAATCCCCCAAACTTTGATGGTCTATAACAGCAAAGGTGTGTTTCTTGCTTATGTTATCATGGGTAGGTTGTGGCTGTTTCATGCTATCTTCATTCCAAGGCCCAGGTTGATAGAACAAATTCCATTTGGAACATGAGTGGTTGTCTAACAAATAGAAAAGAAATAAGGTAATTCACAAGATTATACACCTTCTGGGTATCTACCCCCCAAATTAGAACACTTATTCATAAAGATATATGAACCCCTATGTTCACTGAACAAATTATTCACAGTGGGCAAAACATGGACACAATGAAAGTATCCTTTGATAGATGATTGAATAAAGAAGTTGTGCTACATATATATAACAGAATACTATTCAGCTATGATTAAAGATGAAATACTGCCATTTGTGACAACATGGATGAGTCTTGAGAATACTATGCTAGGCAAAATAAATCAGAAAAGATCAAGAACCATATGATTTCACTAATATGTGGGATATAAAACTGAAAGTAGCAAATAAACAAGACAAACAAAACCTCACAGACAGACAACAGTATGGTGGTTACCAGGGGGGAAGGGGGTAGGGGCTGGTAGTATAGGGTAAAGGGGGTTAAATATATAGTGACAGAAGGAGATTCAACTTTGCCTGGTGAACATGCAAATGAACATCATCATCTAGAACATCATCATCAAGAAAAGTAAGAAGGGAGGAAAAATGAGAAAACCCTCATCTTTGAAGTCAACTCTAAGAGATAAATCACACAAACTGTTCGAATAATTTAAATAAGTGTTTTACCTCCCAGGTCAACTATGAAGAGTATTTTGAGATATGTTCTTGGTGTTATTACTTAAATATTTGTTATTCTATATGTACCTGTAAGCTGCTAAAGCCCAGTGACCCAGAGATTACAAGAGACAAGCCTATAGTCTGACAAAGTCATATGTATTGCCTTAATAAAGTGAGAGGGGTGTACCCTAGGGAGACTTTGGATTGCTGCTCTGAACAAAAGGAAGGATGGGGGCATCTTTTGTAAGGTTTGGATTTCTGTTACAGAATTCAATAGAGCATCTCAGTGAAGTGTCTCTGAGGTCTGATCATGGAAAGCAGGCATTAACTAACAATTGGGTGATGTCTTGACTTAGTGGCAGTTTGGCAGCTGAGTATCCCCAATATCAAAAAAGAATAGCAGAATATATGTGGGAGCATTATTGGTAAGAAAGCAACAAACATTCAAATTGGGGCAGGGAATGGGGGAAGAGTGGTACATAGTCTTGAGTGAACCAGTGTTTCCTGTTAATTTTGTAGCTACTATTATTTGTGTCTGTTCTCCCAGCATAATTAGAAACAGAGCTGCTTTTCTTCTGTTTTAATCCAAGACAGTTTTTTTTAGTGTCAGATTTTCACTATTATAGTGCATATACTCTAGCCATCTGTTGAGTGTCATATATAATTAAGAGCTTTTTTGTTGTTTTAAATGGTGTGAAGTCTTTAAAGGTACTCTTTAGTATAAAAGCATTAATAATATCTATTTTAGGGGGTTAAATTTAAATTCTCTTTTAAATATTAACTAGGAAGTAAAAGTCTCCAGGATCTACTTTTCTGTCTTGATCACTGAGTCTTTTTTTTAATCAGAGAAAATTTTTATTATTTTATCATTGACTCTTAAGGGACATAAAACAGGAGGGTTAATCAAGTTTTGCCTCCAGCAGCTATGCCATGAATTTTTCAATAAGGACTAGTTTCATGCAAATCTTGGTTATAAATAAATTGTCCCAAGGTATCTAAAAACTCCTCAGTGGCAAGGATGTTGTTTTATTCATATTTGTACCCCCTCATAGCTTAACACAGACCTTTTATATATGACTCTCAGTAAATAATTGTTGGATTCAATCCTATTTGAAAAAGAACTTTAAAAGCAATACATAAAAGATTGAGTATATTTATAAGATAAGAAAGAGAGAAACGTTGATCTTTACTGTACCTTAAAGTGTGTATGTCATTTTATTGCTTTCCCAAAGGCTAAGGGGTAATCAATATCAAGGGGCAAACCCATGCTCTTTTTTTGTTCAAAGGAAAAGTGGGTTTCCACATATATTTAGTGAAAGAATGTCTTATCCTTTACTGAATACTTTAAAATCATGGCTTAGTCCTATTTTATTTTTTCACCAGCTTCTCTAAACTTTATTAAATATAGAAGTATCTACCAAAACTTAGAATTATAATAATGATATTCATCTTTATAGTTAAGATATC
The DNA here is from genome assembly GCF_014824575.4 of Sturnira hondurensis. Taxonomy (NCBI): domain Eukaryota; kingdom Metazoa; phylum Chordata; class Mammalia; order Chiroptera; family Phyllostomidae; genus Sturnira; species Sturnira hondurensis. Next base: position 200,721 of record NW_028079215.1, on the reverse strand, counting down.
AACCACTAACCTATAATTTAGTGTTTATTTTAGAAACAAAGTTTTCCCTGAAGACAATAAAATCTATTGATAATAATGGTAACCTTTGTTATTTTTCTCTCTTCAGAACCCACGTCTTTGCTTCGCAGAACAATAGATAATCGTTTGTATTTCTTTTGTTTCATTTTTTTTAAAGTCAATTTTTCTTCAAGCCCACTTCCTGAAACAGTGGGAAAGCTTTGCTTAACCACAACTTGAACAACACTTTTTTATTGTAATTCAATTTATGATTTATGCACATATATGCATAAAAGAGAAATATGCAAAGAGCTATGAGAGTTCAGACAATCCAGAGATTTTTTTTTCTTTTTTGTCTAGAGAACACTGGATTTTAATGGGCAACAAGGATTTTCTAAGGAAGGGGAAGATGAGAATTGAATAGTAGATTGAGATAAGAAAATTCTCTGTGAATTTTAAGTTTTCCAGTTTGTTCTGGAGTGAGTTGAAGGTTAGTTTCAATCAGATATAGTGAAAGACAATTTTAGTTTGAATTCCCTTCAAAGTTAATTTTGCAACAAGAACTTGGGTGCATGCAGGTGGCTTTTTTAGGAATCACTCTCATGAAGAGTAAATGAGGAGCTGAGACAGTGAAGGGAGAAAAGCCCCCCAAAAGGGTTCATTGATGACCAAGTTACCTCTGTGGGCAACAGGGGCCCAATCCCTTTAGAGAATCCTCTGATAACCAATATGGAACTCAGTGAAGAATTATTCCACTGAAGGACGGGAAAGATGGAGTATTTATCTTTGAAGTCTTATTCCCCATTGGTTGAGAGTTTGGGAATAAGGGTTATTACACCACCATACTTCTGAGTTGCTACTGCAGGCAGCTAGTCAAACTCCCAGGCTGCTCAGGAAATCCCTCAGGCAAAGAAGAAGAAACACAGGAACCCAAGATGCAAATTTGACAACAGGTTGGAAACTGTCTCCACCTGCAGTTTCATGTGAACTCATGAGAGCTGAGAGTATGGGAAGGAGCATTGAAAGAGTCCACTAGAGCAAACTTGGATGCCTAAGTGAGGATTTTTCAATAGATGGTGGAACTCTTGAAATTAGCTGGGAAATTGAGAAATATGAAGATGAGTGTACCAGGAAGATGCATATAGAATTGCTTCAAGGATAAAACACAATGCTAAAGTGGTGAATGTGGCCATCCTTGTCTTGTTTCTTTTTTTTTCCTTTTTTTTCTTCCAATTTTTTTATTTTGTACAGTTTTCTATTACTCCCATCCCGACCCACCCCCCATCCTCCCCCCTCCCTCCCATTTCCACCCTTCTCAGTTGTTGTCCATGTATCCTTTATATAGGTTCCTCTAAATCCCTCCCTTATTTCCCCTGAAATTCCCTCCCCTCTCCCCTCCGGTCACTGTCAGCCTGTTCTCTATTTCAGTGTCTTTGGTTATATTTTGCTTGCTTGTTTGCTTTGTTGTTTAGCTTCCTGTTAGAGGTGAGATCATTTGGTATTTGTCCTTCAACACCTGGCTTATTTCACTCAGCATAATGCTTTCCAGTTCCATCCATGTTGTTGCAAAAGGTAGGAGCTCCTT